>NC_056731.1:752896435-753058935 GCF_019279795.1 Protopterus annectens
AAACTAGTAACTAAACACAACATTCTTTTGTTTCAAATTTTTCAAGACTTATTCCATCTTTTTTCTCTTTCCCTTTCTTCCCATATTGCACTCATTGTACTGAAACAACTTATACTATCTTCCAGTACACAACCATTACACCTCAATGTCTCTCATCTAAGTGCATTTCAAAGTATTACTCTTCTTTCTGCCACAATCCTCTTTGTTTTCACCCCTCTATTCTTCTGCATAACAGCAATGAAATGTTACTCTATGCCAGCCACCTGCCAGCCTTTTATAAAAGTGCTCATATAGTTAATGCATTTATACTGCATGCACTCTGTTATTATCAAATAACTGTGCACCTTTTATCTGAGCATTGTACATATATTGCATCTGTATGCATTGCTAATGAATTATGTATGTACAATGATTTTCTTTGCATTTGATTAAGAATTTTTATTATGTCTATGAAACGTCTCTTACAGGGACTCTGCTGAAAAGGGGCAATTGCCCAGTGGGATTATCCAGGTTAGCAAACAAAAGAAAGGAAAGAAGAAATGTATCTGTATACATATGTGTGTGTGTGTGTGTGTGTGTGTGTGTGTGTGTGTGTGTGTGTGTGTGTGTGTGTGTGTGTGTGTGTGTGTGTGTGTGTGTGTGTGTGTGTGTGTGTTTGTTTTGTGTATATAATACATGTGTATGTGTACAATATACATGTGTGTGTATACATATTTGCATGTAAATATATGCATGGGTGTTTAGTGTGATTATCAGTTGAACAGTAGAGCCCAGTAACTGTATTTGTTACAGAATGTGAGTGTAAGAACTGAAATTTTTTCTTATGGTGATACATAGACAGTGGTCACAAAATGAAGTTTTGATAAGGATTTAAGTAAACAGCATTTTTTCTCACTGTGTCATTCATGATATCAGTAACATCAATGACTACATTAAATACAGTCACCATCAAAAGGAGCTTATAGGATAAATACTGTTAGTCTGTGTTGAGAAGAACTGGCATACAAAAGCTATAGGTATGAAAACATGGATGCAAGATTTGTCATATTCCTTTGTGACATTATTTATTAATTTACATTTGATTACTTGGAAAGTCCAACAGAATAAGTATCAAATTTCAGCAAAGGCCTGGGGAGAAAAGCTCCAAAATTAACAAAACATTTTAAGAACAATAATTTTCAGTCTTCAAAAATAATGCAAAAATATCTATGGTATATTTAGGGAGAAAACCTATACTGGTGTAGAGAGTCTTTCTTTCTTTTCTTTAGAAACAAGCCAAAACCAGTAAAGAACGAAAAAAAAACGAGTGTCCAAGCTGATGGAAGTACCAAGAAAATGATAAGATAATAATCCACTTGCACTTAACGCAATTTTATTAGAAAAGCTTTCAGCGTTTTCGCTACTATAAACACAGTAGCTTCATCAGAGTTTATACAGTATGGCGCCAAAATTCAAAATTTAAAAATTAAAATGTTAGTGGAGTGATGTCACAACCAAGGTGCGTCACTTCCATTGTACCTTAAAGAGATAAAACTTACTAAAATCAAAATCAAGACCACTCTACTAATAAATATTCCAAAAAACAGAAAACTGTACAAATCTTAAAGGTATATAGATTATACCAATGCCAAGTAGTATAAAACAACTATACCAAACTGATAGAGTCCCCGAAAAAAAGGGGTTTGTTTATAAGCTAACCTGTACTAAGGATGCTTAATGTTATTATAACTAACTGGTATGGTAAGTTGTATTATAGAAGAAATCAGTGACCAAGTTACCAAATGTAATTAACAATAAATTGTTAAATGATAAATAATAATTATACATTTGAGTATTAAAGTCAAAGTGTAATCAAAAAAATATATATATAAAATCATCTCAAATAACTTTTGAGTTTCAAAATGCACGAAATATTACAATTCTCATTTAAGCCAGGGTATTGAAAAGCCTCCAATTTAATTTGCCATTCAAGTTCCCTGGTTTCTAAAATTAATGCTACTGGACCACCTCTAATATTATGTGGGACATGATCAATGGCAATAAAGTGAAAGCTATGCCCTGCATTGTTGTTAACATGTTTTGCTAGGGCATTTTCAGTTTTACTTTTCCTAATGGCATACGTGTTGATAAATTCTTTCTTTGAACTTTTGATCTGTTTTGCTGACATAATAAGCCGGACAACAATCACAAGTAGCTAAGTAAACTATAGATCTGGTGTCACAGTTTATTTTGTGGTAAATGTTGTACTTCCTTCCCCTTATTTGGAAAGTTTTTCCTGTCTTTACACATTTACACCAATTACAATGTCCACACATAAAGGTACCTTTCTGTTTTGAAAATACATCGTTACTTTTATGTTTCTCTAATAATGCTTTAAGATTATTACCTCTCCTATAGACTGTTAATGGATTGTTACCTAGTTTTCCTAATAGTTGGGTGTTATTGGTAATAAAATACCAGTTCTTATAGATAATATACCTTATTTGGTTAGAGTCTCTGCTGAACGTAGTGATGAAGCTAGTAGTAAACTTATGGGCCTCACCAGTTGTTTATAAATGAGAAGTTTTCCCCACCAAGCCTGGAGCCTCCGATGTGTTAATAAAATCACCATTACCAACAGGTAAACTGTTGTTCAGCAGAGGTTTATAAAAGCCAATTAACCTCTTGTTTCTTACTTCCTGTACTAGTTCTTCCAACAGTGACTCAGGATAATCATGACTAGTGAACATCTCAAACAGAAGGTGACATTCTTGTTCAAAATACACTTCTGTACCACACATCTTAGCAGCTCTTACAAGTTGCCCCTTAACAATTGATCGTTTTTGCTTAAAGGGGTGCATGCTGGAAAAGTGAAGAAATGAATTACAGTAAGTTGGCTTCCTGTAAATAGAAGATGTGTAAAAACTGTTCATGATGTCCTTTTCCAATTTAACATCTAAATAATCTATTGCTGATGTAGAAAATTGGCATGTAAACTTGAAAAAACTAGTAGTGTTATTCATGTATTCTACCAATGAAGTTGCTTCCTCAATATTGCCTTTAAAAAGAATAAAGATGTCGTCCAGGTATCTAGTGTAGTAAACCAGCTGATGCTTGAACTCAGTGTTGTTTAAAATGAATTGCCTTTCCCAATATGCAACAAATGCATTGGCTACACTAGTACCACAAGGCGACCCCATAGCAATACCTTGTGTTTGCAAATAGTATTGTTTTTCAAAAATGAAGAAATTAGATGTTAAAATGATCCCTAAAAGTTCAGAGACTGTGTCAATCTCTTGCTTAGGGGCACCAAGATTAACCATTATACTAACTATCCATTCTGTAGCCTCTAAATGCGGGATAGAAGTATAGAGATCGACAACATCTATAGTGAGGAAGTTACAAGAGTTGTCGAAGGCAAGACCATTGATGTCCCCAAGGAAAGACCAAGAGTCTTTACAAATACCAGGGACAAGTTTAAGATACTTGGACAGAATGTTATCTACCAGACGTGCACAAGGGTGGGTCATAGACGACCTACCATCCACCAAGGTTCTCATGGGTGGATTATGTAAGTCCTTATGGATCTTAGGGATCCCGAAGATCACGGGAACCTTTGGGGAAATAATGTCTATAAAATGGTAGCTGATACCATAGTGGATAAATTAAAGGTACTTGACCAGAAATTAGTAAAACTAAGGAAGCTTCAACTAGAAGTGTGTTATTTTAAACAGTGTCTGCAAGATAACATATTACCAAAAGGGATGCGTAGTAATTTCGCTCCTACAGGATTATTTGCAGATGCAACTTTCTTATCGGAACTAAAATCTTTGTTTGACCGACAGGGAATGCAATTGCTAGAATTAATGATCAAACATTATTTCTCTGGTATACTTTCTCTTACAGCTGAAATCAATGACCTGGATAACTTAATCAAATTAGATCTTGATTTCGTTAGATATAAATATGATTACACTCGCTTATTTAACAGCATTGATGCATTGTTGGAAAAGCTCAAAGCCAACAAATCGAAAAAATTAAGCAGAGACAGATTCATTTACCAACAAAATAGAGCTTATCCGAAACTTGTGTTACCTGTCAACAACAGTGAAACATTAAATATTGAACCTACATCTTCTAACAATGGAAGTGGCTGTGGTACACTTAGTGGTCCTAATCTTGACACCATTCAAGAAGATTATGACATTGCTTCTATCCAAGCTCCTCGTCGGAGTAATAGAATAAATGCAAATAGAAACAATAAATTTAATAGTACCCCTTACATTCAATGAGAAGTGGAGACAGACCATTATAACAACAATAATAGTAGCGGTTTTTTAGGACACCGCAACAACAATCGCCAGCCTGGACACAAGAACAGGAACTGGAACAATCACCGGAATTAACATTGCACTGTGATTTAGACATCGGACATAATAATGACTTAAAGATTGTTTTTAACAGTAAGGGTGACTTTAAAATTTATAATTTTTCAAGTATTACACTTGACCAGGAGTTGGTTGATTTGTTGGCCTTTGGTAACACCTTTGTGCCTAGTCAATATTGTAATATAACAAAAACGATAATAGATTTAAAATGTTTTGTGCGTAAACTGAACCTAGAGATGTGGTTTCCAACTAGCACATTACAAGAATCTTTCAACCTGAAGCTTCCGAGCGTTTTTAACCCGCCATTACATCCTGACTTACTCCTATTTGAAAAAGCCTGTGAAGTTGATTTAAGACATCTAAACAACAACTTCAGACACTCTTTTAGGCAACAGAAAAACAACATTTCTAAGAAACAAATGTCTCTTTTGGAAGACCTATGTAGTCTACCAGTCAGAGTGCTTAAACCAGACAAAGGAGGTGGGTTTGTAATTCTAGACAACACAGATTACACAGCTAAGATGTTGGCAGTACTGGATAGTCCAGCTTATATCCCTTCATCTTTAAACGAAAGGAATAGGGCCCACTCTAGAAACAGAGGTTACTTTAGGGACCTTTTCCTTTCAAGTAAGATAAACTTAGACACCTACCATTTTATAGACATTATTTCCCCAAAGGTTCCCGTGATCTTCGGGATCCCTAAAATCCATAAGGACTTACATAATCCACCCATGAGAGCCTTGGTGGATGGTAGGTCGTCTATGACCCACCCTTTTGTACGTCTGGTAGATAACATTCTGTCCAAGTATTTTAAACTTGTCCCTGGTATTTGTAAAGACTCTTGGTCTTTCCTTGGGGACATCAATGGTCTTGCCTTCGACAACTCTTGTAACTTCCTCACTATAGATGTTGTCGATCTCTATACTTCTATCCTGCATTTAGAGGCTACAGAATGGATAGTTAGTATAATGGTTAATCTTGGTGCCCCTAAGCAAGAGATTGACACAGTCTCTGAACTTTTAGGGATCATTTTAACATCTAATTTCTTCATTTTTGAAAAACAATACTATTTGCAAACACAAGGTATTGCTATGGGGTCGCCTTGTGGTACTAGTGTAGCCAATGCATTTGTTGCATATTGGGAAAGGCAATTCATTTTAAACAACACTGAGTTCAAACATCAGCTGGTTTACTACACTAGATACCTGGACGACATCTTTATTCTTTTTAAAGGCAATATTGAGGAAGCAACTTCATTGGTAGAATACATGAATAACACTACTAGTTTTTTCAAGTTTACATACCAATTTTCTACATCAGCAATAGATTATTTAGATGTTAAATTGGAAAAGGACATCATGAACAGTTTTTACACATCTTCTATTTACAGGAAGCCAACTTACTGTAATTCATTTCTTCACTTTTCCAGCATGCACCCCTTTAAGCAAAAACGATCAATTGTTAAGGGGGAACTTGTAAGAGCTGCTAAGATGTGTAGTACAGAAGTGTATTTTGAACAAGAATTTCACCTTCTGTTTGAGATGTTCACTAGTCGTGATTATCCTGAGTCACTGTTAGAAGAACTAGTACAGGAAGTAAGAAACAAGAGGTTAATTGGCTTTTATAAACCTCTGCTGAACAACAGTTTACCTGTTGGTAATGGTGATTTTATTAACACATCGGAGGCTCCTGGCTTGGTGGGGAAAACCTCTAATTTAAAAACAACTGGTGAGGCCCATAAGTTTACTACTAGCTTCATCACTACGTTCAGCAGAGACTCTAACCAAATAAGGTATATTATCTATAAGAACTGGTATTTTATTACCAATAACACCCAACTATTAGGAAAACTAGGTAACAATCCATTAACAGTCTATAGGAGAGGTAATAATCTTAAAGCATTATTAGAGAAACATAAAAGTAACGATGTATTTTCAAAACAGAAAGGTACCTTTATGTGTGGACATTGTAATTGGTGTAAATGTGTAAAGACAGGAAACACTTTCCAAATAAGGGGAAGGAAGTACAACATTTACCACAAAATAAACTGTGACACCAGATCTATAGTTTACTTAGCTACTTGTGATTGTTGTCCGGCTTATTATGTCGGCAAAACAGATCAAAAGTTCAAAGAAAAAATTTATCAACACATGTATGCCATTAGGAAAAGTAAAACTGAAAATGCCCTAGCAAAACATGTTAACAACAACGCAGGGCATAGCTTTCACTTTATTGCCATTGATCATGTCCCACATAATATTAGAGGTGGCCCAGTAGCATTAATTTTAGAAACCAGGGAACTTGAATGGCAAATTAAATTGGAGGCTTTTCAATACCCTGACTTAAATGAGAATTGTAATATTTCGTGCATTTTGAAACTCAAAAGTTATTTGAGATGATTTTATATATATATTTTTTTGATTACACTTTGACTTTAATACTCAAATGTATAATTATTATTTATCATTTAACAATTTATTGTTAATTACATTTGGTAACTTGGTCATTGATTTCTTCTATAATACAACTTACCATACCAGTTAGGTATAATAACATTAAGTATCCTTAGTACAGGTTAGCTTATAAACAAACCCCTTTTTTTTGGGGACTCTATCAGTTTGGTATAGTTGTTTTATACTACTTGGCATTGGTATAATCTATATACCTTTAAGATTTGTACAGTTTTCTGTTTTTTGGAATATTTATTAGTAGAGTAGTCTTGATTTTGTTTTTAGTAAGTTTTATCTCTTTAAGGTACAATGGAAGTGACGCACCTTGGTTGTGACATCACTCCACTAACATTTTAAATTTTAAATTTTGAATTTTGGCGCCATACTGTATAAACTCTGATGAATCTACTGTGTTTATAGTAGCGAAAACGCTGAAAGCTTTTCTAATAAAATTGCGTTAAGTGCAAGTCAGTTATCATTTTCTTGGTACTTCCATCAGCTTGGACACTCATTTTTTTTTCGTTCTTTACTGTTTTTTTTCGTTCTTTCTTTCTTTTCTTGTTTTTTTTTTTTTTTTTTTTTTTTTTTGATAAGTTGTCATTTATAAATGCTAGCAAGTCCAAGAATCTGGACTTGCCACATTTGTAAATGACAACTTGTAAAAAAAATCATAGAATGGGCATTTTATATCATATACTGAAGAAAAAGAACAATGTGTCACCCACTATGAATTACAGCTTAGGGCGAAATTACAATATTTGGATTGTCCATTTAAATGTGGAAGAACTGTGGGAAGTTATGAGACAAGTTATAGCATGCCAATTCTACATTTTTTTTACATCTACATGGAATATATGGGAATACATAGCTAGGCCTCAAAAAAAACTTCGGCGATGTCAGCTTATTAATCACCTATAGTTCTGCAATCCTATAATACCAGTGTTAAACAGTAACTGTTGACTGAGCAGTCATAAATGAGAAACAAAATTATATTTGTTTATAAGGTAATTGTATGGTTGTTTGTAGCTTTTATTTTGTTAAGGTGGTCTCTGAAAACAATATGAATCAACAGTGGCTCTGAAGTGACTAGCTAAGATTTCTTCAAACCTCGTTCAGCAGAAACAGCTAAACAATTAGTATTTTATTATATATAGGTTCATATGAGATTAGTAGTTTAACAGCTTAAGAGCACTTATAAGCCTAACCAATATAACCCAAGTTTGTCCGATATATGCCACTAGGGACAAGACAATGGCATGGATTTGTACCTATGCCTTGAGTATCTTAAAGATTGCTCCTGCTCATAAGAGAAATTGGTGCTGCCCCCAGGTGTGAATTTGTGATTCCCCATCCATTGATCCAAAATGCATTGAAAGAGGGCCAGGGAAGAGCTCTGCTTAAGAGGCAATCTCTAAGACATGTATCTGTCTCTCCATCTTGTTTTGTGTGAGTTGCTAAGTTTAGATCCCTAGAATGAGTAATCCTCATGCTGTTTTACTTGCAGGTGTGTAGCAGCTCTATCAGGGCTGGATTTGTGAGTGCCTTGTAGGTTAGGCATAGGTCACCCCATAATATCAGTAGGAGACAGAGTAAGGGGATAGGGCTTTTATTCTATCCTCATGTAAAAAGTAACATCATTTCAATAATGGTAAATAAGCTGTACTTTTAGCTTTAGAGAGCACAGTGGGAACCTGTTCTTTGATGACAATTGGTGGTGGAGTAGTGCAGGGTATTGTTTGGGGGAGAACTGTTGGTGATGGGGGTGAAATATGAGCTAAATTTGTTGGCCAGCAGATTTGTTATATCTTCTGCCTGAGTATAGATGATGCTGTTTACAACTAATTCTGCACATTGTTGGGTGTTGCCCTTAAGACTGTGGGCATAATTGAAAAACGCCTTATGGTTATCCTTAGCTTTGGAGGCCATTTTAAATTCAAAGTCTGCTTTCAGAGGCTTGACTAGTTCCCTTATTTACTTATTTAGACGAGGGATTTTTATACTGTAGTGCACATTCCCTCTTACTTCTCAACAGGATCTCCTTTCTTTTGTTATACAACCTATTAATACCAGGGGTCCACCAGGGTAGCTTGTTTTTTGTGTTTGACCAGGGTTTGTTTCAGTCTGGTACTGCTGTTTCTCTGGAGTTGTGTATATGGTCATGCAGAGCTTTAGTGTACACTGCCACATAGGTTTCTGTGTTCTCTGGATTTGAAGGAGCTTGGAAACTAGCTATGACATCTCTTAATAGGGAGTTATTTACTTCAGAGAAATTCTTAGAGTTATTGGGCTTAGGGGGTGACAATTTTTACTTTTATTTCAAGGGGGACGGCTTTGCGATTTTATCTTACCAGTGAGCACATGGGGGCGGGTGCAATGCTTTCCAATATTTGTGAGTACCAGATATAGGATATTTGTTCACCTAGAGGGAGTGCAGACTAGGTGCTCCAGGACATTTGAATTTAGAAAGTCAAGAAATCAATGACCTTGCATGCTATTGGTTATCTATGCCTCCCAGTGATGGAGGGGCAGTTAAAATCACCCATGAATATTGTATTGATCTGGATAGTGAGTGATTCTAGTAACTTCAGGTATGAAGGATGGGTTTCCTAGTTCATAGGGGGGGCCTGTAGCTAGCAAGAATATGGCAATGGATTTTTCCCCATGGATAGTTGGACATGGAGTAGCTCAAGCATGCCATATTGTTTGACCAACCTTGAAGAATGCTTATGCATTATGTAGATAGACACATCTCTGTTTTTTGTTCTTTTATGTTCAGTTGGGGGTTGGAATGTATGAAAGGAATTATAGCCATGCACTGCCGGGGTGCTTTCCATGGCTTTGAACCATGTTTCAGTAACTAAACAAACATCAGCATTCTTCAGGGTGAAAGCAGCTTCTAGGGAATGCAGTTTCCTGATGAGATAGCTAGCATTGAGCAGTAACATCTTTAGCTTGTCCTAAGTAGCTTTTGTTACATTGGAAGGTTTGGCTGTTTAGCAATGCCTAAAAAAAGGCAACACAGAGGCGGACAATGTTTTGCCCAATATCCAAAAACCCAGAGGTGACAGGTGGAGACAATCCCAGACAAAGCAGTGTGGCCTGTCAACCATGTCCTCTTAGGTTGATAAGTATTGAACACCTCTGAAAGACACCAGTAGATAAGCTAAGTTTTAAAGGCAATCATTTTCTGCTGGTATTATGACATCATCCTTAGAGATAGAATATTGCTCAATGCTCAGCTCATACAAGCCTGTGACACATATTCTGAGAGCTCAATCATGTCTCTCTTCATACATTACAAGGAGGTAATGTCTCTGGTCATTCATGCCCAAATGGACTATGACTGAGTCATACTGGTACTTAGAAGTAAGTGGCCTGAGTGCTTGCATGATCTGGCTGGTTCTGGTTCCCTGACAGTCAACAAACTCTAACCTTCTCTTTATCTAGCCTGCTAAGAGGGATAGCCATGTGTCTCACAATGGAGTCTCTGTAACCAGAATATTAGGTAGTGGAATGTTTTTCCTTATGGGCCTGGTGGTGAGATACAATGAGATATGCTTTATGTGCTTAGATTGGAATTGTCTTTTTTGTGTGCATGCAGAGTTTCTGAGGACTGAGCCTGAGAAGCCTTTGAGGTTTGGGTAAGTTACATGTGAGAGCCTCCACATATGTGGGTCTATGTGTGTGGTCCTTTGCAGGTGCTGTGAGTGATGTGTGTGAGTCACTGACAACCTGTCGGTTGCTTTTTGTGTCTGTATGTAAGAGTCTAGCCTCCAATGTCAATGTGTAACTATATCTCTCACATACTGTATTTGTCTTTTTGACAATTAAGTAGTTTTCAGTGTACATAAAGCAATTGCTACATTGCTTCAGGATGCCCATGTCCAAAAAGCTGGATGCAGAGATAGCAGGAACGTGCCTATCTATGGTTGCAAGTCCTAATGTGTAGTTGCAGGGGACAGGAGTGGAGAGTGTTTGTAACTAGACAATGAAGGGTGCTTACTTGATGTAATATGCAGCTAACCTAACCAGCGATGCTGCCCAGAGCTTAAAGATGATCCCTGAGCAGCAATAGTCCTGGGTTCTACAATAAACCAAAGTATATCTAAATAGTCCTAATTAAATGCATAAATGCTGCTCACTATGAAACTAGTTGCCCTGTGAGTAACAGTGGAGTGAGATGAAGTTCTGACATGGTTTATATAGAGAAATTTCAACGTCTAGTGATTGCGTATATATACAAGGCATGAGTAACTGCTGCTGCATGAATAGCAATTTCGCACAAATGCGAGGCTTATATACTGTAGATCAGAGTGCATATCTCTTTAAGAAACGTCCTGTGGGCATGTGCTAAGTATATTGATTACTGAGCACATGCAGGGACAGAGTGCCATTTTGTAGTAAGCTGTTGAGATGTAAACATGCACGTGTGTAAGCTCTATTTATTAATTAGCTAGTTTATATTCACTAATGCTGCTTTCCATCCTAATGTGTTTCTATATAATAAAGCATCTTAAATAAAATACCCCACCTGCTTGTCTTCCATGGATTAGGAGACGATGACATATATCATCTGAAAAAAGCAAGTTTTACATTAACGTTGCCCTAAGGCCAATCAGGTAAGCACACAATGAGCTTTCCAACAACAATTCCCAGCTCAGATAGGTAAAATCAGCCCTCTCATGGCAAAAGAGTGCAGACTTTGACTGTCTTAATGTAAAATGACTGGGTTGTAGCCCAAGTGTTGAGGAATCACAAACAGATGCCTAATACTAAGAAACACTAGATACCATGTATTTCAGCGCAGAACAGCAGCCTTTATAACAGTTTGAAAATTCATCTTTAAATTTTAAAAAAGTGCAGTAACAAAAAGCAATAAATAGCACAGTATACTTTCACAGTATATTATAATGAAATTAAGCAATGTTTCTAAATGTTTGTGTCTGTACAGGGCAATGGCAAGGCAAGCAGTGTATTTAATTTGTACCAGGACTGGAAATACAGAAAACTGATAACAGAGCCCTCTAGCCAATAAAATGACTACACTTAAAGCCCTTTTGTGTTGCTTTCCATCTCAGATAGACCAGGAAAAAACACCTATTGTCACTAGATGAATAATCCCAGTCCTTATGTAAAAGCACAGTAAAAGAGTGTCCAGAATGAAGTGCTACCACAAACAAACTTAAACATAAGGAAAGGCAATGAGTAATACAAGATAACAGTAGTGTACTTTAAACAGGCTATATAAATAGGATTATTTAATAAAAGTATTTCACTTTGTAGAAATGAGTTAAGAGACACTCAACTGTGTAAAACTTCTAAAGGCACTAAAACAAAGGTAAGACAATTAACAAGTCATCTGGCCAATAAAATAGCTATATGCAGAAATCTCTAGTGCGTTTCCTCAACCTATACAGACTGCCACCCACTGCCAGTAGATGGAAAACACCTATGTCCTCTTGATGTAAAAACACAAACAAGAGCTTGCTAAAGTGTAAAAATATTTTATGTTTTCCAACAGCTAACTAGATAATGAATTCAGCGCAAGTAAAGCAGTAGGACAGACAATGAGACGCCAAATGTGCTTTTTTCAAAATAAGCACAGGGAAAGACAAATAAATAATTGCAGATATCAGCAGTGTAGAAAGGGAGGAGCTTATGAAGGTCAATTTACAGTAAGTGTGGGCAGCTTAAAAATCACCACTTTTAAAAAGCTGATCAAGAAATGGGAGGGTGAGGAGAAAATAATAGCCATCAGGGAGTCACTAAGATTCCTTGGTGTTTTTGTAGACCTTGAGTCTTATCAGAAAACACAACATCACATATATTCTTGTGTATTTGAGTATCACTCAAGAAACAAATTAACCAATGAAAAAAATCAAGTGAAATGTGCAGCCTGGGTAATTTAAGTGTCTATCTGCCACATAGAACTCTAGCCAAGGACAGGAGAAAACAAAAACTAGTTACCTATGCAGAAAAGAGACATCAACCCCCCACCCCCCCAACCTGGCTGAAAATCTATCTACTGGCCCTGAAACAGAAACAAGGACTGTTGTTCTCCAGCCAAGGATGGGATGGATGAGACTATTCAGTTTAACTTAGTAGTTAATTCGGTAACTAATCAATTAATTATTTGCAGTCGGGCTCAGTACCCCCTCCGGCAACTAGAAAAGCTACCTGTTGACAAGTGTTTTGGGAAACAGTATACTTCCTTGACTGTTGGTATCGAAGGCATTACTTCCTAGAGCCATATCATACAATACCAAGGTAACTTATTCAAGCAGGCAGATACAGGCTATGGCAAAAAGCATGCAGGATAAAATATCAAGGATAGTATTACAAAATTTAACAAAACTGCATAAAAGCTGGTTCAGCATGCAGTCAAGTGTGGCATGATGCTGTATGTGTGTTTGTGCCAGGGTCCCAGTCACAAGTGTCATAATTATAAGGCATGGCTGGCTCAGATGTCAGCCCTTCCATAACAATGTGAAGGTCCACTTATTTAAAGCTTCCTCAGGCAAGCAGTTACTCTTCAACTCTTCTTTACAGTGTATATTTTGAAAAGAGAAGGGCAGAGAAGAGAAGAACAATGCCGTCTGCAGAGCAGCTTTTTCCCTTCTGCTGATGGTGCAATAGTGCTGGAAAGTGAGACAGTTACCATCACAGAAGATTTGCTTCCAATAAATGGTATGTCCTTCATGTGGGTAACAGGTCTGGCCTGTTACCCTACTTTAGGAGTGATGTAACTGGCATGAAGTATCATTATATATGCATTGTTACTGCACATTCCTTTCTGTATATCACAGGAATGGAAGCTTGTGGTAGACAGATGTCAGAACTAATATAAACTCTAGAACTTATAAGCCATCAAGCAAGATGTTCCCATTTTAGTGCATAACCTTCATATCATGTAAAGGTAACTGCCCAGCTAACAAACATAGATCTACAATCTGCTCTATACTATTACAGCATGTATATGTGCATGTAGTTGTACTGCCTTACAAATACTATCTGCAATTCATAAATATGCAAAAGAATTTAAGGTCATTCAATAAAGCTGCATATTCCAATGGATAGCTATGAACCGGGCATATAAATCTTAATTACAATATTTTGTCAAATACATACAAATTAGTACAGGGTATACCATTGTGTGTTATAGTTCTGCGTGAGTCTGGTTCAGATATAATATCTTACAAAAATATAGTTTGCCAAGTCTTTGGAATAGAAAACATGATTATTAGCTTCCTGAATAGGCAACAGCCAAATGCAGGGTTGCAGCAGCTATAATTTGTTTTCCATTGTTTTTTTTTTTTTTTGACCACTGCTTGCTGACTATCAGGTTTTCTGCCATCAACCAAATCTACCTATACCCCATGAGTGGCGACTGATTGTGGAAACTATCACCAAGGCAGCTATCAAGTTTTTTTGCTATTTTAGGTCACTTCCATCCAACTCACAGTCAAATTGCACTCTGCAAGTGAGATGTACAAGGAGTGTCAGAACTGGACTGTTCCTCATTTCTGTAAGGATGTAAGCCAGGCAGGCAATCCTGCCCACTTATCCATAAACATCACAGCCAGTTTCTCTGAACTCCACCTGGGATGTCATGCAGTGTGTGTGTGTGTGTGTGTGTGTGTGTGTGTGTGTGTGTGTGTGTGTGTGTGTGTGTGTGTGTGTGTGTGTGTGAGTGCACACGCATGCTTCCAAGTGTGCACAACAATAACTCTACCCTCAGAGAGAGACATTGTAATTTGCAATTACTATACGCTGACCTTTGTTTAATAAAAATGTTAAAAAAACACAAAGGCCAGCACACAGTAATTGTAAATTAAAATAGGATCCAGGATAGGAAAGTTATCCACCAGGAGATTAGAACATTGTTTCTATCTGTCAAGTACTACTTCCCTAATACTTCAAATAATTTCATTTACCGGGCATAGCCCTGCCACCACCCCTGCTCCTCTTTTGCCTTCGGTCTTTTTGTAGCAGCAGTATTTTCTCCATTGAGCCCTGTTTTTGCAATAGGTTTCCATAGTATTTGATTTTTGGTTTTAATGACGTGGTTACAAATGAACAGCCTGGATTTATTTCCTTCATGCAATTCTCAAAATGTTTCTCAATCACCATAGTTCAAAAGCTTTGATTTTAGCAGATAAAATTAAGTATTGCCAAACGTTCACAGTCATATAACTGGGAAAACCACAGCTTTGACTATATGGAGATGTATTATCAATGCAATGTTTTTGCACTTTAAAATATTATTCAGATTTGAGATAGCCATCCTTCCACAGTACAAGTGTCTTTTAATGTCATGTTTGCAATCACCATCTGCAGACATCTTTGACCTTTACATCTTCCCTCATCTGTTTTCAGAGTTGATAAGACTAAGTGATTCCCTTAGGATGGCCTGAAGGCCAAGGCAACAACTTTGGATGCAATTACATGCAAGTTTCTGGCAGTCATTCACTTCTGGATGCATTCCAAGTCCTCTGCTAAAGAATCCACAGGAGACAGCATGCACTGACGGAAGGTATAACTGAATATCATTTGCATAATAGTGATAACAAAGATATCTTTCTATGATGAGCTTACTTACTGCAAGTATATACACAGAGAACAATACTGTGCCTAGAATCAAACCTTGTGGAGCTCTAGAGGTGGCAGGGTATAAAGATGAACAGTGAGAATTTTGTTGGGTATAACTATCAAGGTAGGAAGCAAACCATCAAAGCAGAGTACTCATTGCCTCGCAATAGGTGTGGAGGTAATCAAGCAACGTGTTATGGCCCACTGTGTCAGATATAAGAGAGACAATGGAGGACAAGGACAGGATAATGTTACTGATCCTTTGCTACAAGGAGGCCATTCAAGACCCAAGTGAGAGCAGTGCTCTGTGTGTCTGCTATGGAAACTGGAATGCAATAAATCAAGAATATGGTGTTCCTGAACAACTGATTCAAGCTACGTACAGCCACTCATCAATAAACTTAGCAGTAAATGGTGGGTTAGAGAGAGGACAGTAATTACTAATAAATGGTGGGTTAGAGAGAGGACAGTAATTACTAATAAATGGTGGGTTAGAGAGAGGACAGTAATTAGCAATAAATGGTGGGTTAGAGAGAGGACAGTAATTAGCAATAAATGGTGGGTTGGAGAGAGGACAGTAATTACTAATAAATGGTGGGTTAGAGAGAGGACAGTAATTAGCAATAAATGGTGGGCAAGAGAGAGGACAGTAATTATTCAGGTCATCAGGCACAAGAGATTGTCACTAACTTTACCAATAAATGCTGGACTGATTAGTTAGGTATGTTCCTAGTGTCTAAACAGATCATGGACGTAAATGAGGCAAGGCAAGTTTTACTGACTAGTCTAGGAAACTTATGGCACCTTACAGTAATGCCAACGTGTGCTCTGTTTGGTATCTTACTACTACCACAAGCTGTCAGTGAGGGCAGATCATCACTATGCTACCCCTCCATTACATTCCCTGCTAAATGGCACATTACCCGCTTTGAGAACCACTGGATATTATTCAGATCTAACTTACTAAACAACTTCCACATCTTAATTAGCAGACTGCTGACAGAAGCAAGATAGTAGGCATGGTATTTCACCTTTCTCCCAGTATTGTGCAATCTTGGGGTTAGTATATTTAAGTCAGCAGGAGTGTTGGGAATCACAGATTCATATTTGGGATGGTGTAGGAGGGCATGCTTTCCTGCAAAGAAAACCGAAAAAAAGATTTTGTAAGATTTTGAAATTCCATCTGTCAATGTTTTTACATTGTCAGACTGAGTTTGAAGAAACTGGTTGCCTACAATCCATACACATACATACATGCATACATATATATATTTTACATATATATATATATATATATATATATATATATATATATATATATATATATATATATATATCTATGGGTTCCCTTCACATGGTCGACAGTTCATATAATTGACACTTATTTGGTCAACAGTTCATTTGGTTGACAAGCAGATTTGCCCCCTTCCCCAATGTTGTGCAACCCTGGAGTTGATATATATAGTTAGAGGGGGTGTGGGGGGCGAAGCCCCCCACCTAAAATGCTTGTCGATCAAATGAACTGTCGACCAAATAAACTGTCGACCATATGAACTGTCGACCATGTCATGTAGACCTATATATATATATATATATATATATATATATATATATATATATATGTATGTATATTCTATATACACACACACACACATATATATATATATATATATATATATATATATATATATATATATATAGATATATATATAGATATATATATATATATATATCGGCAAGAAACAAAAGTCCCAAACACAATCAAAAAATACGTAGAAATGTCCCAAGGAGCCAAAGTCTGCACGTATAGCAGTATACCCACAATCAACACAGCCAAAAGCTTAGGAATAATGCTCACAGTCAACTAGCAAATTCAGAATCAAAAAACATTGCTTCCTTGAATCCAAAAGGAATGAGAGTATTCTTCACTCCGACTGTAGAGCAAAAAACTTAAATCAGTTAAATCCAAAAAAAAGGATAAAAATTGCTTAACTCCGACTGTAGAACAAAAGATCAAAAAATATATACGTAGGTATAAGTTTATTAGTAGTAGTAAGCGCTTTCGCGGGCATCAACCCCGCTTCATCAGACAAATACAAACATTTTAAGAACAGTTTAAAATACAATTCAAATTACCTTCATAACCAATTAAACCTTGGCTGCCAACCCATGTGACTTCCCATCAAGGATACAAGGTATCGCAACCATTTAACGCAACAGTGTAACGTTACATCCTAATAAGTTTTTATTTGGTCACATGTCTACAAAACATATCACTCAAGATATGTGCAGTTACTAATATTTATACCTGAGACATTTTGACAGATTTCAAGTCTATAATGCTTCTTCATAAATAGTAATAGACCTTACATCTAAAAACTAAGACAACTATATAATCATATCACATCAAATAGACGTAACATAAACACATCTGCATATGCGATCTTCTTAAGCGCTAATGATGTTCACTCATTCTCACATAATAAAAGAGCATGATTAATGAACATATACATCAACCAAAATCATTCTCACCAAAGTGTTATAAAACACAGTACTATGCCTATTGTAAGATGTTGATAATACGCTATCTAAAAGCATCTACTAGCAATCGCATACATGTTAAAAATCAGATAGCTACGTAACATAAAGACATCTGCATATGCGATCTTCTTAAGTGCTAATGATATCCATTCGTTCTCACATGATAAAAAATAATAGAGCAGGATTAACGAACATATACATCAACCAAAATCATTCTCATCAAAGTGTTATAAAACACAGCAGTACGCTTATTGTGAGATGTTGGCAGTTCGCTATCTAAAAGCATCTACTAGCAATCGCATACACATTAAAAGGCAGATAGCTACGAAGGAAATAATTCACCTTGCTATAAGCTAAAGCTTCAAAACACTACAACAATTTGATTAAATGAATAAATCTGCTAAAAATATATTAAGACATTGCACTGCCCTTATTATGAAATGTTAATACCTAACATATAACCACATTTGCTGGCAGTCGCTATTACATCAAAAGATAACTTGCTAACAAATATATAAACAAATCAAGCATATTATAATATATAAAATATCTCCATGTTATAAAATAAATACCCACTAAAGAATATATATATATATATATATATATATATATATATATATATATATATATATATATACAATACTATACACCACTAGATCTATGGATGAAAAATATTGATCATTACGCTACAGCATTGCATAAAACGTCAATACAATGGTGCCAATATAGCGTCACTTATAATGTATACATACATACATATAGTGTTAATGGCTCCTGAATACATCAAATACTCAAATGTTTATGAGCAGTACAGCAAAATAATCAAAATCAAAAACAAGTTGTCTAAAAATACTAATGTACAATAATATAATAAAAATACTAAACTTATACAATAAATCAATGATCCCAGTGGGATACATATATTCATACCTACTCACACATCCGCATACACACACACACACACACACACACCCACCCACACACACCCACACACACACACACACACACACACACACACACACACACACACACACACACACACACACACACACACACACACACACGTATATGAAAAGCATAAATGAATAATATGAGTATAATAAAAGTATTTAAATACATATGTACATATATAATAGTGTACAAAGCGCGTAAAAACTACTAAGCATCACTGATATTATGACAAATTCATAAAAGTACACATAAAGACACTGATTTCATGGCATTAATATACTCTACTATTTAATTCGCCTACTTTTTAGTGTGGGTTTCAATGAAATGGTCTCATTAAGCCCTTTTTTTCTGTGAGCCCCAAGTCTTAGAATCCATGCCAGTTCCATCTCTTCTGTTCTATTAACAATATCTCCCACCCGTATAGAGGGTTGTGCTACATATAAAGCCTGAAATAAAAAGGTGTGTGCATTTCCAAACTTTAAAGTGTGTTTAGCTAAGGCACTATACTCATCACCTCTATTCAGGCAATACTGGTGGTCCCTAATACGTTCCCTCAGGGATCTATTCGTTTTGCCCACATAGAAATCAAAACATTGTACACAGTGGGCAACATATACAACATTCCTGCTGTTGCAATCAGATTCAATCCTGATCTCCCATAATTTGCCTGTATATGGGTGTTTAAAATAGTGGGATTCGTCAATATACGAACATTGGGCACATCTTCCACACTTACTAGTCCTACAAAAACTTGAAGAATTCAAGTTTATATGAGGCTGATTATAACACAACATTCGTTTTAAACTGGGCATATTGCTATAAGTGAAATTGGGGTGTTCACCTACAATATCTTTGACCCGTTCATCTATAGTAAGAATATTCCAGTTATTGGTAACTGCTTTTGTTACTATTTCTACATTATAACAGAAAGGAATTAAAAAAGATTCAAACATAGGTTTAGAGTGTTTGACTTGTGTTGGTTCAGAAGCCATTGAAAAATAAGGTTGTGCTCTATTGGCTCTAATGTTGTTCATGTTGGTATAAACCCTATGGATCTCTTGGGTAGAATATCCACGACCCAATAGTCCTTCCTCAAGCTGCATTAGCTCCTTGTTAAATAAATGCTCTGTACTGGACAGCCTTGACAAACGCATGGCCTGCCCCTTAACAATATTGTTAAAAATATGGGGGCTATGCATGCTATCCCTATACAAATATGAGGGCTTATAGCATGCTTTACGATGTACTTTAGTATTCACCTTCCCTTCGTCAAAAACACATTGACATCAAGGAAGTCAATGTTAGTGTGTGAATATTTCATTGTAAATTGTAAAAAAGTGCTACTATTATTCATTTTAGAGTAAAACTCATTTAACGATTCAACAGACCCCTTCCATACAAAAAAGAGGTCATCCACAAACCTCTTAAAGAAGAGAATATGTGGATCACCAATAATAAACCTGATTTCAAAGGCAGCCATAACCAAATTGGCGTAGCTATTGGCACAACTAGTGCCCATAGCTACGCCCTTTAATTGTTTGTAACAGGATTGCTGGAACAAAAAGATGTTATTATCCAACACTAATTCCATCAAAAAGCAAAGTAAATCCACTTTACTACAATCACATTTAGCTATTTCATTAAGAAACCATTTTAAATAGCTAAGTCCTTCCTCATTCGGTATACATGTGAACAGCGATATTACGTCCATGGTCACAAGCAACGTATTGTCAAAGTTTTGTACTTCTACCATTCTTGTAAAAAGTTCCCTTAGGAACTGCTCAGTATCTCTCAGCACAGGATTATGTGTAATTAAGAACTTTTTTAGCTCTTGGTCAAGATAGACTGACAAGGGTTCAGTGAGCCAACCAGCTCCAGACACCACTGGTCTCATTGCTGGTGCTCTTAAATTCTTGTGTATCTTTGGTAAGCCAGTTATCATTGGTATCAGCGGTGTTTCAACAACAAAGTAGTTGTACAGGTCTTCAGAAAAGAGGCCCATGCATCTACACTCATACAAACTACGAGTCAAACCTTCTTGTATTTTATATATATATATATATATATATATATATATATATATATATATATGTGCGTGTGTGTGCGTGGGGGTTCTTCTACGTTTTGGTAAACATCTGTTTAGTCAACATTATTTGGTCAACTAAAGAAATGGTCAACATCTGTTAATAAAAGAAGCTGATCATACCCTACCTCTGAAGTGTTCAGATTTCACAGAATGACCAGATTTTTGCCTTTTATTCTGTTTGTTTCATTTGTAAGAACAATAATTAAAAATTGTGCCCATTTTTCAAACTTTGTCCTCCCATTATTTATGACTTTGTCCAGATTTCTTGTCTTAAATGGGTTGAGAGGTATGGATCAGACGATTCTCAAGGTTGGTAAATTTGCCCTTTCCACAAGAATTGTGCAGTTTCTCATTTAAAATATCTAATTAGCAGGGTGTGTGGGGGGTGCATGATTTTTTTTTTCAGTTTTTGCATGTACTGAGATTCATTCTTGCCACATGCGTAGTAGCATTTTGATGTGCATAATGTTGATTATTTAGTGTAGACATTATGCAATCAAGATTAATGCCAATTCATAAACTTAAACACATTCACACACACACACACACACACACACACACACACATATATATATATATATATATATATATATATATATATATAGGTTTACTATTAAATGGGCGTTCTGACTTTCTGTAATTTACATTATTCCGAATCGACCCATTTGATAGAATCAAAAGAATGAATGCTGAAATGTAGAAATGTACAACAGCAAATGCAATACAGCATTCGCTGTTGTGAGCTTTTACATTTTCATGCAGATCGCACTATAGTGGGGATTGGGAAATGTACGCTTTCCCTCATTATAGTGCGAACTCAGAGTTTGTATATTTAAGTAGCAGCAGGTGTCGGGGGTGCAAGGAGGCTTGCCCCCCTGCAAACACGTTGTTCACTGTGTATCAGAGAGTGATTCTGTTTGTGGAAGTGTGTTGCATTTTCGTATTGTGTCAAATTCAAACATTCACCACTTCCGCATTGCTGAATGTGGTTTTTGTTTCTATGGTTTGTAGAAATGATAGCTCACATGAAGTGCGATCAGTAAAATTATATTAAACCTATAGACATATATATATATATATATATATATATATATATATATATATATATATATATATATACACCATATAGAGAGAGAGATATGTATTACTTTCAGTTGGTCGACTTACCGCAAGACCGACACTCATATGATCAAGCCTAAAACACCAGAATGTTTAGATACACGAAATTCCATAGTGCCAAAAGTTGGAATGGCGAAATACCTACTGTGCATGTCATACAGCACTCTTATGACTGCAGACCGCACTGCAGTCATAAGACCATATTCTACAATTAAAACAAGCACAAAAAACAAATGGAATGGAGTTTGCTGTACAGTGAGGATTAGGAAATTTTCCCATTTCCCCAATATTTTGCGATCTCAGGGTAGGTATATTTCATTAGCAGATGGTGTGGGAGGGCACAGGGGGGCATGCCCCCTGCAAAACCATTGATGAAGTTAGATTTTTGTTTTTATTGCTCAGTTTGAATGTAGAATGTGGTCTTATGACTGCAGCTCGGTCTGCAGTCATAATGATGTTTTATGACTTGCACAGTAGGTATTTCGGATTTCCAAGTTTTGGTACTAGGAAGTTTCATGTTTTAAAACATTCCAGTGTTGTAGTCTCGATCATATGAATTTCATGTATCCCTTTAGTAAGTATCTGTTGAAGCGACAAAATTTTGTCTATCACACTGATGGTCAACAGACGTACAAGACTGCACAATTCTCAGGGGTTGAGAAATATGTCCTTTCTCTCACATTGTGTGAGCTTGGAGTTAGTATATATAACTATTAGAGGGTGTAGGGGGTGTAGACCCCCACGTAGGACATGCCCCCCTGGGAAAATGACTTTTTATTCTATTTTTTAAAACTTTTGTTTTGCATTTACCAAGTTTTTTATTCAGCACATGCAGAGTAGCATGTAGACATTAGCAAAGCTGACGTGTTGTGGTTGATGCTGTGAACGTCTATATTTGGGTCATTTCATGTGATCTCTATCAGTAAACCCATATATATATATATATATATATATATATATATATATATATATATATATATACAGAGATATATAGATATATATTTATTTGTGTAAACATAAATATATATATAGATATATATTTATGTATACACACACATATATGTATATGTATACATACCCATTGCAATTTCTGCCATAGACTTCCTACACCCTCTTTAATATTTCACTGATTGAGCTGTACAAAGATCATTGCAGAAGCCCTTTCAGCTACGAGTATACTAACCAAATTTCAGATATAAACATGCTCAAGAGACTACCAAGTCACTTTGTATATTAGAAATGTGTCAAAAGCAATCCCATTCTCAGAGGCTTCTTAACAGTAACAAATCACTTAAACTGAGGCTTTGTCAGAGTTTTCACTCAGGCAAACAGCCTGTCTCTTTCAGGTGTATTATGTTCACTATTGTCAGTTTTTTTACAACTCTACCTCTTACCTTCTGTCCAACACTCTTACATGTCTTATCCATCTACAATGCTATACTCTATTACAAATGCCATGTATTCATTTAGCTGCCTACATGCTTTGTACACATTGTATATATATTTACATTTGAATCTGAGTTTCATTTTCTCTCTGTAGTCTACTTTGCATGTACCTTACAGCACTTTGGTTATAATCTTTATCCTTTTTTATGAGCTGAGACTGATATTGATTATTTCTTGGCAGTGCATTACTCTAGTCAACAACTTTTAAATAAAGAAAGAAGATGTTAACGTGTAATATACTCAGAACTGTTCAATTTTACATTCAGAATGCTGTAGCCTCTGAGAGTAGACTGACAGTAATGGTAACATCTACAGAGAGTTCATTCTAAGGTTTTTCAGCTTGCATTAATTCATCAGGGCAAACCAAACAATGTCAGTTTTAAACAGTAATCTGCATTTATTTCAGTGCTCTTTTGCCTTGCTCTACAGTGATAGCACTTCCATGAGTAGCACAGCAAATAAAGCCCATGGTCTGCTTTTACTTTACTAGAAATGTTTAAATGAAAGAACTGTTTGTTCTGATCTTGGGAGATCTCCGCAGTGGCTAACTGGCTGCTTTTTCAGGTGCAGAACAACTTAACAACTCAACTTGTCTTTTCACTCAGAAGGCTTTTTTTCAAAGACAGAAGGGGAGCTAGATGGTCTGTACTTTGTTAACAAGCTTGCCTCTGTTAGGTTGACAGATGACCAAGGTATGCTTTCAAAGATCAACAGTAATTCTAAGGAGTGTTAGCCATCATGAAACTATTATGATGTAATTATTCCACATTATGATGATTTTCTTACTTTTTTTTCCCAGAATGGATGCTACAACTTGTGGCCTAGATATTTGTATCATGATGCTTGAGGCATCATGCCTTGAAAGATTAGGACTAATTATTTACTATATCATCTCTTGGGCTCAGAGTGATTTCCATCTAGTCTGAAAGAAGATCTGTTTACTCCAGTCCTTAAGAAGGTTGGTTTAGAACCTTTGTTGGCAAAGATCTTGAAAACATTTTGTATATGTATTCAGATTTAAATTTGGTGGGCAACGACATAAATTATTTTTGGCATAGACATAATGTGGAAACTGCACTTACTACCATCTTTATCAGTTTTTTATATAGAAAGATTAATGATGTCATTCAGTTTTAGTCCTTGTATGTGTCTCTTTCACATAAAAACAAAGCTCAGATCTTTTGAATTAGGGAATGCACATGGCTCTATTTTATATTTAAACTTCCATGGCTTTCTGATCTTTGTGGATTACCCCCTAGCTGGCTCAGTCAGTGATGTTAATGTGCAAACTGACATCTCAAAAATCACATCCTAAGAAGGAGCAGAATATCTTGGAATATCTAAGAACACAATGGGGTGGTGTGCCTCTTGTATGGCTAAGCCACAGTTACAAAAATGAGGGGTGCATGTCTCCACACTGCAGCCTAAATCCAAAAGTAGGCATTCTCTATTACCAATGTACATTCCTCTCAGCTGTCCAGATTTTTGGAGAATGTCCAGATTTTTGCCTCATATTGTTGGTCTGTTCCTCATAAAATATATATTTTTTTCTGGCAATTCATTAAGGATTGAAGTAACTAAATAATGACAGGTATTTTGAGTTTCAGAATTCATATTCTTCAGAAAATGCATGCTAATGCAATATCTATTATTTCAGCAACTTTCTAAGTTTATAAAAGCAATATCTAAATTTTATCCTGATTTTTTTGGGCCTTTGTCCCCAGTTATTTTTGCCATTGCCCAGATTTCTTGCAGTAAGAGGTGGAGAGGTAGAAAGATACAAAGAACTACAACTACCTCTTTTTTCTTCAGAACCAAAAGTTACATAGTTGTGAAGTATGAAAGTATTCAACAAATACCATTGTGAGAAGCACTGAAGAAAATGAAGAAGAACACAAATATTGATGATGCCTTGTGTGACAACACACCATTGGACCAGTAATCAAGCATCCTCAAACCTCACCACTGGCATCTGTGTGGGGATGTTCACTGGGAGGATAACAGGTACACACACAGTATTTCCAAATGCAGCACTCTGCATCAAGTGCAATTTCCCCTAAGAGCACACAGAGACCACATTCAGACTGGGGTGGTTTCTCCCTCTTTCTCCAGATCCCCAATAAGACTTCTCACTGGCACAGCTATAGAGTTGAGATCTCAGCTGAGTGACCAAGCCAAGACCTCTAGCACCCTCTCTGTCCAACCAGTGCTTTCTGACTCTGCCCAAGTAGCTGACACACACTCTTTGACATTTGATTTACACACACAAACACACACACACACACACACACACACACACACACACACACACACACACACACACACACACACACACACACACACAAGGCACAGGTTTACTAGCTATGCTCCCTTCTGCCCAGACTATAAGATAGTTACCACTGCCACTAGTCACTCCTTTTCAGCTACTTTAAGGGCCTCAACAAAGGGTGCCCAACCTTATTGTGTAATATTAATATTAATACAAATGGTAGTTTGACCAAGAGCAAGGCTGTTAGGAGTGGTCCACGCAGCGTCAACAAATAAATATGCAAGTAGTCTCAAAACTTAATCTCTACACAGAACAGCCACAATGAAAGTTTAAGTATATTTAATAAATAATAAAAGAACACAAAAATGCTTCGTATATATATATATATATATATATATATATATATATATATATATATATTCACAGTGACATCAGAGTTCAAAACCACATGAAATATTTAAAATAACATTGCAGTACAGGCTTACACAAATAAAGAAAAACAAAAACTAAACTAAACTTCACTATATTCCTGACTGAATCTAAGAGACTTACTATACCCTAATAACTTACTTAATTAGAGCAAGGCAGATGTGGTGAATAGTTCTTATTGTTGTCAGGTCCAAGACAGAATGCAGAAAGCTCTGTCTCACTAGAGACTCTTAAGATAATATCTAAAATATTACTGCTGGGATAGCTTGCAGAATGACATATTTTCTCGTCATCTGACTTCTAGTTCCCATGCAAAACCTCCATTGCCGGCAGCTGGTAGCATTTAGCATCTACCTGTAAAAATACATAGACAAGGACTTTTGCTCAGATCTTTGACAGGTTCAGGAAATCATAAAACAATTGCATTCCTTTATGCAAAGTAGCAACTAGTTCATCCCAAAGACAATACAGAAAGCTTCCTAGTACACAATTTGTGTCTCTAGCTGCATTGCTCAGGATGCAATAAGACAAAATCACAACATGTCTCAAGTGATAACAAATGGTAGGCAAGATAGTGAGGGTAAGAGATTGACATAAAGAGAAAAGCATATCAATCCATGCCTCTTTCAAGGCATTGGCAGAAAGACCCTTTTCTGAACTTAGAAGATGGATAGCTCATAAAACTTTTGCTGTGGCTTGATCGACAATGGAGAATTTCTTATTCAGATAGCCTCTTTATGGCCTAATCTAAAAAGTGATTTAATTGCAAATATTTTTCTAAAGTTTGCTAGACTAAGATTAACCCTCTGGTTTCCTCTGTTAAAACAGATACATTTAAACAGTTACAATAGTTCATGTACATTTCTGTTCTCTTCCAGTAAGGCACACTGTGAGTACATTTTAACCACAAGCACTTTATAAATACCTTTTCAACATAAACATCTGTACAGAGCAGTTTGATCTACACATGACATACAGTTCTAATATATTTGTATTACCTGCATCTTATAGTTATGCTGGCAGTACCTCCTTTTGTCTCACCTTGTACCAGTATATAAGGAACGATGTCAGTTTCTATCCAGATCAGGAGACCATCTCTAGTTCATTGAAGGGAAAATGCTACTATTGTGGAGAAATTCTTGTCAAGGAAATTGAATACAGAAAGTGCTACAGCTCAGATATTATGAATACAGTTATATCTAGTCACCCTTAATAAGATTCAGTTAACCAACCAGTGCCCTTTTTATTGTAAACAGTCTACGGCTAAGCAATAAAAGTAAAAGAAGACCTATGGAAAAAAGCTTCTGTCAAAGAGTAGCAGAAGTTGTTGAGGCCAGCAACAATGCAGCAGATCAGGGAAATGATGTCACTGCAGCAATAATAGAAGTTCAGAATACTGGCTAAAAGGTTCCCTTAGCTTCATCTCTCCATCCCTCACCCTCTACATCTTTTGGGCCATAGATTTCTTTATTCCAATCAATTTTTGTCTGGTGTGAACCTGGACGTTTTTGTTTAGAAAGCTTGTGTCTACAGATTATAAGGAATAATTCTGTAAGGTCCCTACTTTCCTAAGCATGATTTTATTCACCCACAGCCATCTGAGACTACTCCTTCCCATATTGAAACTCATTTGTTAGGTGGAAGCATAGAAATGTTTTTCACCTGGAAGCATGCTAAGGGCTTGTACTCAAGACTGTTTTGGGTTTCAAACAAGTATGCACTATGCAAAGCTATCAGGGACCTGCATTCCCTTTACATGTTACTTTTGATCATAAAATTAACAATCCTGGCCTTGCTGGCCCTGCTTTCCTTGTTGATGTTGGTTCCCTTTTAGTAAGTCTGGACAAGAAAGACACTTGCATATCACTATCTACACAGCTGACTGACACATGTTCATCTTTACTGCAGGATCCAGTCAGTTCAAATTTAAATTTCTGCCAGCTGGTCTCTACTCTATACTCATGAATTATTGTGGACTAGCTCCAAATATTGCTGGGCATTCGTTTTTACAGTTTAGATTTAGCTGAAGAAAGCTGTGTAGTTATTTTTGGTTTCTGTATCCATTTCTTGTTCATACTCAGCTGCCCCCCCCCCCCCCTCGATCTTGTCTTCAATCAATTGGCCCATTTATTTCAGCAGAACTGGGACTTGGTATTTTCAGTTTGAATGAGAACTCTGTGCTCTATTTGTTCACTTCTGGGAATCCCTATCAGTCCTCTGTTCCCTGCTGAGATTCAGGTGGTAAAGAGTGGGCCAGCTTGGTAATTCTAGGAGGATGGGCTACTCTTTCTCCTTGGGACTACCCCTTGAGCTCCTTGGGGACTCCTATGAACTTTCAATAACTGCTTTCTGAGGGGAAGGTATGACAAAGCCATCTCCTTCTCCCAGGATGTATGCGCTAATGGCAGACACCAACTCCAGTCCTTCCCCGGCTAACTTCTATAGGCAGCCAAGCCGCTCATTGAACTCAGGTTCATATTCAGTGTTGAGCTTCCTAGTAGTACCCTTTAGTTCTTTATTAGTGCTTAAGCATGCTTGTAAAGTGAGTAGAATGAGACCTCTTACAAGCATTAACAAATTTGTTTTTTTTGTTACATAGTTTATTTAAATTGGTATTCCACCACAGGAATTTGTTTTTAAATTTCTTATTATCTTTCATGTGGATAGAGACTGCCTTATAATAAAAGGAGGCAGCTTTAGCAATGGGATGTTTCAGAGGAGAATTAGAGCAGAATGTATTTAGACTTTGACTTGAAATGATCTTTAAGCTGAACATGGAATGAAGGATATGAAGTGACATCTTTAAGACTAGTAGGGAGGAATTTCCAGAGTTTGGGGCCCTCGGATGGAGAAGGTATGGTTAAGGCAATTATGTCTTTTTCTGGGACATTGAAAAAGTGGAACAGAGTGGTTAAGACTTCTTAGATTGTAACTGGAGGGTCATCTGAAGAGGTTGTAGGTAAGAGAAGGACAGGTAGTTCTTTGAGGAGCTTGTTGAGTTGAGATCCAAAAAGCAGGTTGGCCAGTTGTTGGACAGGTAGCCAACTGGCTTTATTAATTCATTGATTCATAAATTGTTACTAGGCTAACAACCTGCGGGGGGGGGGGGCTTTCTAAGTCTAACCAAGTTTTCCCAAATGATGTCCTGTATCCAAATAGGACATTGAAGGCCAGGCATTTATAAGCTAACTCTGTCCATAAGGGACTTGAGTGCCAGGCCCGTTGTAAATTTCCTATTCCCCATCCACTGGTCTATGCTGTGCTTAAACTGGGTAATAGACAAACTCAGCTTCACATGGATGGGAAGCCTGTTCCATAGGAGGGGTAGTCTCTGGGACACACACCTGTCTCTCCAGCATGTTCTATTTAAGTCACAGACAAAATTCAGGACCCTAGACCTTGTATTTCTTGTACTCTTTGACTTACGAATATGTAGGAGATTCATAAGTGTGAGGTCTGTGGAGGGTTTGTAAGTCGGGCATAGATCACTCCCTCAGCAATCTATAGGAGACTGAGTAGAGGGAAAAGGTTTTAAAGTGCTCCGAAAAAGGTAGGTTTGTTATGCCTTGTATTCTTTGTGTAAGGAACCTCCAAGGTCACTCCAGCTGCTGCATATGCCTGGACAGGTACATACCAAAGGGAATATTTTACTCTATAATTGGTCTGATAAGGGTGGAGTTCAGTGGGATAATGGCCTCTTTGGACCTAGATGCCATATCCTTACTTATAAGTTGCACAACATAAAAGGACTTCCTCACCATTGTGGCCACTCGAAGGTAAGGCTACTGTTTACATGTGCACCCGGATCTCTAACCACTGGGTTGACTTTTATGGGTGTATTATCAACATAGTAATTAGCCAGGATGATTGGCTTCCCAAAGGGTACAATTATGCATTTCTTAGCATTGAGTTTAAGACCATGGCTTTGACACCATTTCTTAGTCAGAGATAGACCTTCCTGAAGAATACTAGTGTCTGCAGGGGAGCTGATGATAACCCCCAGCTTGCAATCATCTGCAAACTTAGACATAAATCTTCAGCATTTGCTTCCATTTCAGAGAAATAGATGCAAAAAGGAGTGGGCCCAGTATCAAGCCCTAGAGGATTCCACTAGTGACCGGCCTCTTGATGGAAGTGACCTCACCAATTCTGATCTCCTGTGTCCTATCAGTGAGCCAGCTGGCTATCCACTGGGTGATAAAAAGGTTTCTGCCTAAATTAGTGAGCTTGTCTATAATGCCTGAGTGGGGTATTGTATCAAAAGCCTTGACCAGTTGAAGGTAAGCTGTGTGCACAGTCTTACCTTCACCCATTGCTTTGGTGACCCTATCAAAAAAGTCCATCAGATTTAATAGGCATGACCTTCCTTTAATAAAGCCAAACTGTCAACACTTTTTCCATCTCCCATTAACATAACCAGACATCTAAGAACATTATTTCCCATATATGGGGTAGATATGCATGTAGATATTGCTGTGCATGTAATTATTTATATTCAGGCACTTGCTTCATGCAACCACATTCAAATTATTGTATAAATCTCTCCTTTTATGCAGGCTGTTCAGCTAAAAATCTTGTTGCTGCTACCACCAATGGACATCCATTTTCAAGCTGTTCTAGTAGAATGTCTTTACCTGTGGCATTCTTGCTTGGTCTAGAGAGAAAAGGGGACATTTTATAGGAGCAAAATAGGAAGGAATATATTTTCTTCTGCATTTTTTGAAGAAGGTGAAGGTGTAAGTTCAGTGCAGGATCAAGCCACTAAGTTCAGTGCAGGATCAAGCCACATGCCTAAGGATTTGAAGGAGATGACTTGATCAGTGGGCTTATCAAGTTGATCATGGATAAGAAGAGATTGAAAATTATTCTGCTATTTAGGACAGGTAACAAACATCATTATTTTAAGGTAAAAGGTCACTCATCTGTGGTCTGATTTAATGAGGGAAGACAATGCATATAGAGGTGTACAAGAAGTGACCATCTTTGTAAGGGTAATATAAAGGGTATTTGGGCCCCTAGTAAGATGATTAACTATCTGTACAAGAAAGTTAGCAGTTATAAAACCAAGGAAGCATTTGTCATGACAGCCTTTGTCAGTATGTGTCAGACAATTTATTGATGGATAATTGAAGCCCCCCATTAGAAATGTGTCAAGCTTAACTGGGATTTCAGATAAGGAGTTAAGTTAAATATCATTGTAAGAAGGGGTCAAAGACGGTGCTCTATACCTAGCTATGAAGTGGAAATTTAATCTTGTTTAGGGTGATTTGGGCACTTAGGAGTTCAAAACTGGTGCCTCATTTAATCAGTGGTAATATCAGTAACAAATACTTATACTCTCCAGCAATATGCACTAGATATGAAGACATGATAGGCAATAAATCATGGAATAAGTGGGAATGCGTACATTGCATTGAAATCATGTCTCTAACTAAACATATATGTATGTGTTCAAGTTTCAGGACAGCCTAAATTTCGGGCAATTTGCAGTAAAAGATCATACAACATTTTTCAAAAAGTCGTTCTTACTTTATCATCATATTTACATATTTAGATTAATATAGTATTAAGGTTGTTTAAATTTATACATTTTTTGCTCCTTCTTATGCCCCTACCCTTTTTTGTTCTTGCCAAAACTTTGTTTCAACCAATTCTTAGTATTCCACTCTTTATTGTATAAGAATTCAATAAACATTTCATTGAATATAAACTATAAACTTCATATCAAAATCTTATCCATTTTTGTCCTCTACTTCCTTGGTTACATAAGCAATAACCCACGCCTGGGTGTGGGTAATGCTCGATTTACCCACAGTTGGTGTGGTTTGGTCATGAGGGCAAAGCCCAAGTGACCAAACAAAGACAACCGTGGGTAAATCAAGCATTACCCACACCCAGAAGTGGGTTATTGCTATTATACAATGACATTATTTAAGAAAAAAATACTTACTTTTCTGAAATAATGGCATTGTATAATGCCTCCTTGCTGCTCTTCCGCAGCTGTCTGGTATCCTGTGGCAGTTCTGATGTACTGCGCATGCGTATGCTTACGCAGTACATCAGAGCTGTGGGTGAAAGCAATGGAGAAAGCAAGATCTCCGTTGCTTTGTACAAAGTGTCTCACTATGTTAAAGGAGTTTAACATAGTGAGGCAGCTTTACAAAAAGCAACGGAGAAAGGAAGATCTCCATTACTTTTTTTAAAGCTGTCTTACTATGTTAAACTCCTTTAACATAGCGAGACAGTGTCTAAAAAGCAATGGAGATCTTGTGTTCTCCTTTGCTGTAAAAAAAGACTTATACTAATGGAAAATGTCCGGGCGACCGAACCTTTTTCCATTAGTATAAGTCTGATTTACAACGTGCACGCTGACCAATCAGCGTGCACGTTTTGAAATATTACTGGGGGGGGTCATTGTATAATTTGCCATAATCTATGTACAATATCACATCTACACTTACATCTCTTAACCACTCCTGACCAAATGCTATGGCTGTTTTTTTCTCCTAAATTTCTTAACTTACTGTATTCTCTAGAAAGAAAGAATAGTTTTCTCTTCCACAAGACATCAACATTTGACACACAGCCTATCTTCCTTCTGCTTATATTTTATATCCACCTTAACAGGTACTTTATTTATTGTCGGTCTTCATAAAAATTGGCCTACTTGTATAAGGCCTGCTTAACGTCCTGTTTTGTCCTTCTACATAATATATCTCCATTATTTTGTCACGTCATTCTTTTCCTCAGTACTACCTAATATATTCCTAAAGTTATATTTTTTCTCAATTTGTTTGTAAATATCATTTCTTATTTCAAAGCATTTTTTTTATTCTGTGCCTAATACTGTCCCAGAAAAAAAAAGAATTTCTTAACCAACATTTTCACGTTATGCTGTTTTCCATACACTTTCTCTAAACTACCACATAAACCTAACTATCCAAATGAACTATGAGGTTAATCAAATCCCACCCCTTCCTTATTTTATTATACATAAAACCCAACCATTTTACAGGACATCATCATGAACCCCCCCCCCAAAAAAAAAATAATCTGTTTCTCCCCATACTGCACTGCTATATAAACATCACCTAATTAACCTAATGATCCCAATACAACAATGCTCATAATAGAAACATTTTTTCATTAAAAAACAATTTACATACAACCCATAACATCAGCACTTCTCTTACTTTCTCCATCATCTCTTCCCATCAAGATTTTATCTTCTCTTGCTTTCTAAAAAACAAATTTATGGTGCCTTTGACTTCTGTCACAGAAAAATACACTGTTCCTATATTTTTCTTTTCATCTAACTTCCTTACTAGTTGCCTTATTTATGGACAGTCATTCATATCCAACATTTTGTTCCATTTCCTGCAATATCAACTGTATCCAAACCTATTCTTTTAGAAAAACATTAAATAATTAACGTGTCAAAACCAACAGCAACTTAACCACATCTACTATTTCCCATCTAGTATCATTTGATTTTTTTCTAACATTGTTTTATCACAATATTCTTAACTAAAAGCGAAATAGTGCTACTTATCAGGCAACTCAGAATCAAGCTTTTTTTTTTTATATTCACATTATTACTTACCAATCCATTTATATTCAACACTACCCTAGTGCTGTCATACACCAAATTCAATAACTGCATTATCTTTTCTGCTATACCATATCTCTGCATTTTTATTGTACATAATAATTAAGAGATTTTTTTAACATCACAAACTGTTAGTCATCCCATTCTTTTTTCTAATAATAGTGTCTGTCACCTCTACTATTAATATTTCCACATCACCCCATATATTGCTTTACCTATAATATAACTCACATACTACTTCACCTATAATATTTTTCATGATTCTGAAATTATCTTCTGTATAACTTTTATTAATATCTTATTAATATTGTTCAATGCTGCTGCTGACCTCTGATTCTTTAAATGCTCTATTCTACCTTTTCCATACAAATGTTTTCCTTAGCTATACAACCTTTTCATCCTCTATTATTTCTTCCAACATTTTTTTCAGAGCAAGCCCAAGTTACTTTTTTTCATTTTTCATCCAGTTTTTTAAAAAATATACACGGTCCAATCACAATCTATTACTATCTTGTCATCTGCCTTTTCCAAAGTTTTGTTTAATTCCAGTAAATTGGTTTTATCATATAAAATTCCTTTTTTGCTCCCTGTTAATTTTATGTCCAAGTCTTTAATTATTGTCACTTTGTCAAATGACACATTTTAATATTGTTAACCAATTAAGAAACTCAAGCCTCCCCCTCCATTTCTTATATTTCTGTTGTCAATTCTTTTCTCACTTCATATACCACACTACAACTGTTCCTCAAATATGCTTTAATGTCTTTATTTATGAATTTCATCTTTTTCTGAATTGGATATTCAGATTTTGTTTTAATTGCAAATTATATCCATTAACAATGATGTCCTTCTAAATCCTTCCAGGACACACAATCCACATTCTGCTGAAAATGCAAAACAAACAATAATGTCTACTCCATCTTTTCAAATGTTGCATCCAAAAATGTTCACTGCTGATGTGAAAAACAGAGAAGAGTTTGCAGAATGAACTTAGTGGCTAAGCCAAAACACTCAAGCCACATATCTGCATCCAAAAATGGTTCACTGCCCTTTGTAGGAACTATTTGATTTGGGCATTAATTTAAAACGGTCCCATTTAATCGGGAATATCATAAAAAACTTACCCCCCAAATATGATAGTTGAAGCTATGGAAATAAATCAGGGAATAATATTATTGTCAGTTCAAAAAACTAATTTGGCAATTTCGGGAAGTTTTTCCAAATTTCAAAAAGTCTCAACTTTTTAAAAAATCTTTTATTTATATATTTTTAATTTTAATTAATAATTTTTTTTTTTCTTTTTATTTCTTTTTTCCCCCATTTTTTTGTTTAAAATTTTTTGTTTCAACCAATTGTTAGTTTTCCCACTTTATTGATAAAATTAATAAACTTTCTTTAAATTATAAATTTTTCAAAATTTTTCCTTTTTTCCTCACCCTTGGTTAATAAATCCCCAGGGGTTTTGTAAAATTTTTTTGGGGGCAGGGAAACCCCAATACCAAACAAAGAAATAAACATTAAAAAATTTTTTTTAAAAATGCATTTTTAAGTCTTATTTTTCTGAAATAAGGCATTTTAAATGCCCTTGCTGTCTTGCGTCTGGTTTGGGAGCATGAGGCAGACCCCAAGTCTCAATTTTGGAAAAAAAGATTTTTGGCAAAAAGGGGTCTCATATTTAAAAGGGGTTTTAAACATGTACTTTAAACGGAGAAAAAGATTATTTTTTTTGTTTTTCTTGTTAAATTTTTAAACTAGGGAAGTGCAATAACTTTTCCTTTTAAAGTTTAACTAAGGAAAATGTAGAATTTTCCATTGTATTTGAAAAAAAAAACAATTTAAAAATTTCCAAATCAATTCCCAAATTTCTTTTTAAACCATCTTGAAAAGATATTTTTTTTTCCCTAAATTTCTTCTTCTGTTTTTAAAAAAAGTATTTTTTTTCCCCCAAAAAATTCCCACTTTTTTTTTTTAATTTTTTCCCCTTAAATACTTTTTTTTTTAGCCAAAACCCTCGTTCCCAATTTTTTTTCCCTTTTTAATTCATTTTTTTTTTTTTTACTCCAAAAATTTTAAAAAAATTTTTTTTTTTTTATTTTTTCAAACTTTTTTCCCTAAACTTCCCAAAAAAAAAATTTTCAAAACATTTTTTTATCTTTTTCCAAAATTTTTAAACATAAAAACCAACATAAAGAACTATGAAAAAATCCCCCTTTTTTTTTTTTATTTAAAAAACCCCCAACCTTTTTTACAAACCCAATAACCCCCAAAAAAAAACTTTTCTAAATACGCAATTAAACATCACCAATTCCAAATTCCCCAAATAAAACTCATAAAAAAAATTTTTTTCTTAAAAAAATTTATTTCTGACTTCTTTACCCCATCACTTTCCCCAAAAATTTTTCTTCTCTTTTTTCAAAAACAAATTTATGGACAGTCATTCATATCCAACATTTTGTTCCATTTCCTGCAATATTAACTGTATCCAAACCTATTCTTTTAGAAAAAACATTAAATAATTAACATGTCAAAACCAACAACAACTTAACCATGTCTACTATTTCCCATCTAGTATCATTTGATTTCTTTCTAACATTTTTTATCACAATATTCTTAACTAAAAGCGAAATAGTGCTACTTATCAGGCAACTCAGAATCAAGCTTTTTTTTTTATAGTCACATTATTACTTACCAATTCATTTATATTCAACACTATCCTAGTGCTATCATATACCAAATTCAAAAACTGCATTATCTTTTTTGCTATACCATATCTCTGCATTTTTATTGAACATAATAATTAAGAGATTTTTTTTAACATCACAAACTGTTAATCATCCCATTCTTTTTTCAAATAACAGTGTCTGTCACCTCTACTATTAATATTTCCACATTACCCCATATATTGCTTTACCTATAATATAACTCACATACTACTTTACCTATAATATTTTTCATGATTCTGAAATTATCTTCTGTATAACTTTAATTAATATCTTATTAATATTGTTCAATGCTGCTGCTGACCTCTGATTCTTTAAATGCTCTATTCTACCTTTTCCATACAAATGTTTTTCTTAGCTATACAAACTTTTCATCCCCATTACTCCTTCCAACATTTTTTCAGAGCAAGCACAAGTTACTTTTTTAACTTTTCATCCAGTTTTTTAAAAAAATATACACGGTCCAATCATACACTATTACTATCTTAAAACTCCAAGGAAAGGGTGCCACAGAACCAGGAACCAATAAAACCACAACAGGCACCCAAAGAGGCAGAAGGTAATAATAAAACATGAGCCTGTAGGGGTAAGCAGCAGCAGGTTTAATCACATAAACGCCACACAATACAAAGCGTTTTCGTCTACCAGACTTCCTCAGATGTAAAATGAAAGAATGAAGATTGTGCCTGCTTATATACCCCTCCCAATCTAATTAGTAGTTAAAACAATTGTTTAATTGACACCAATTAAATCCTGTAACTAAAATATTCATGACAACCTTTTCCACAAATACAGATGAAAGTAGATAAAAACATGCACATTTTTTAAAAGAACTTTAAAATAAATATATAAATACTAAAACCATCACAATGTGTTGGACAGATAAATAAACTTGAATCAAAAAACAACAAAAAGAACTTGCAAAACATTATATATACTTATGTTATAGTTTTGCAGCTCTCATTTTTAAAATAGGGGCAATGGATATGTATTCATTCAGCACTGGGAATCTATTAGCTTCCAATAACAACTGCCAAAATATTTCTCTCACCTCTATCCTATTTTCCCACGGCCACATCACATTGCACCTTCTCTACAACAAAGAAGCCCCATTTTGCTTGGGGACATGTCAGTGTATGCTTAAACAAGGCATTTTTAATATCTTCGACTCTAATAGCATATAAATGCTCATAAATCCTCCTTTTGAGTTTACAAGTAGTTTTTCCAATGTAAAATGCACCACAGGTTTTACATAGGGCCAAATAAATCAAGCCTTCACTATTACAGTTGGAAAAACTACTACTCTGAATCTGATGGTCTCTTGACAGGATGTATACAGAATCCTGTCTAAGTATATATGGGCATTGGGCACATGCCCCACATTTGTAGGTTCCCAATTTCTTACATGAAACAATAGAACCATTATACTCCAGCAAATCCTTGAGGTTCCTGCCTTTTTTATATGTAAATCATAGGGTGTTGGTAAACAAAACATCCAACTCTGAATAACACTTAAACCTGCTCCAGTGTTGAGTAATAATGTTTTTAACCCTAGAGATATTCTGATTATAAAACATCACATAGTTACCCCCAAGGTTTCTTGATTTCATCCCTGGTAACGTCACCCCTGGTAATTGTGTGGTACCCTGCACATTTATTGGTACTATCACACTGGTATCTCCTGTTCCCAAAATAGGGGCAAACCTATCCTTTCTCCCATTCTTTACTTCCTCCAAAACCTCATCAATTAAATAGTTAGGATACTTCCTAGATATAAACATTTCTTTGACTCTCTGACTTTCATCTTCGAAGTCCGAGTCCAAAGAAGTCATCCTACAACTACAGACAAATTGTCCCTTGATAATACTTCTCTTCTGTTTAAACGGATGGGAACTGGTGAAATATAAGTATGAGTTAGAAAAGGTTTCCTTTCTATATACATTAGATGTAAACTGCTGCCCTAGGATGTCTTTTTTAACAGTGACGTCCAGAAAGTTCATATAGTCATGTGTAATATGGGAAGTAAATTTCAAAGAATTAGTGGTATGGTTTAGATAGTCTATGAATTCTGTTAACTTTTCCATGCTACCTTTCCATAAAATGCAAATATCATCCAGGTAACGTTTGTAATATACCCAATATTGTGCATATTCAGACTGGAAGACAAACTTCTCTTCCCAAACCATGAGCACAATGTTGGCACAAGTAGGGGCACAACTTGCCCCCATGGCCACTCCCTGGATCTGTTTAAACAACTCACCCTCAAAAAATATAAAGTTGTGTTTTGTTTTTCAGAGCAAGCACAAGTTACTTTTTTAACTTTTCATCCAGTTTTTTAAAAAAATATACACGGTCCAATCATACTCTATTACTATCTTGTCATCTGCCTTTTCCAAAGTTTTGTTTAGTTCCTGTAAATTGGTTTTATCATATAAAATTCCTTTTTTGTTCCATGTTAATTTTATGTCCAAGTCTTTAATTATTGTCACTTTGTCAAATGACATATTTTAATATCGTTAACCAATTAAGAAACTCAAGCCCCCCCTCCATTTCTTATATTTCTATTGTCAATTCTTTTCTCACTTCATATACCACACTACAGCTGTTCCTCAAATATGCTTTGTCTTTATTTATGAATTTCATCTTTTTCTGAATTGGATAGTCAGATTTTGTTTTAATTGCAAATTATATCCATTAACAATGATGTCCTTCTAAATCCTTCCAGGGCACACAATTCACATTCTGCTGAAAATGCAAAACAAACAATAATGTCTACTCCATCTTTTCAAATGTTGCATCCAAAAATGTTCACTGCTGATGTGAAAAACAGAGAAGATTTTGCAGAATGAACTTAGTGGCTAAGCCAAAACACTCAAGCCACATATCTGGCCAGTTTGCTGTCAGTCTTAGCTTTAATCCACACTACTAGTCACGTTGGGAGAAAACTCATCTTTTGTTGATTTCTGCTCACATCCTCATTGTCTACAGCCTTGTAACTCTGACTTGGATGCTTAATCCCTTGTTATTCTCCTCACACTTTATCACTGTGTTATTGTACATGTTTTTCTCACAACAAAACAGTACCTATATGATTCCATTATTGTCCCTGAACATGTGCTTGTGCTGCTAATTCTTCGCCTCTTCAGATATAAATCTCTCCTGCATTACATTACTTCAGGAAACTGTACTGACATTGTTTGGATGTGGTTATTGGAATTTCGTATCTTTCAAACCACTGCTCTAATTCCATTATAATTATGTTCTCCTTCAAACAGCCTCTGCTTGCACATCAAACTTCACCACCCTCTAACAACTTACAGTGGGCAACACAATCATAATGTTCAGTCTGAACCTTCCAGTCCACCAATAGAAAGCATTCTACTGCACCCAGCAGGAAGCATTGCACTGCATCCCAACAAGAAACATTCTACTGCACACTCTGTGAATGAGCAGGGGAACTTTCCTAATGTCTCTGCCAAATTTGCCCTAATCAGTATGAATACCATCTCATATCTCCCTTGTAAGTAGCTTACTGAGATTAAACTGAATAAATGCATAAATAGTAGCTCGAAGGGTGTATGTATTAATCATAGCTATAACAGAAACCTTGTTTGAAAGAACAGATATGAATCCATTAGGACGTCAACAAAGGTAAACTTAAAGGGACCACAATATATTAAAATATATTCATAATTTTACACAAAAAAATGCTGTCAGATTCCATACAGGTGCATAATAATAATAATAAAAATGTCACCTAGAAAAGTATAAGAAACAAGGACTCAGTACTATAAAAACACTTTAATAAAATAACAAACCAAGATTAAAGTAAGTGATTTCTGTCTCCCCATAATGTCACTTAGACTAGGACTTTGTCAGACTGAACATATGTACTACCACCTTTGTTTAAATGTTTCTCATTCATTTTGATTGGATGTTAACCAATTATGTTCAAATTATGAATTCAAATCTCTTAATTTCTTCAGATAACATTTGAAATTAACTGTTATGTTTGAACCAAAACCATTTGTTGAATCTAACAAAATTTGCTATTTGTATTCTAAGCATTGAAAAAAAATCTTCTCTACTTTCTCCTTTTGTTTGATGACCTGTTTGGTCTAGCATGCTAAAAATAAACTTAAAATGACCACATCTTTCAGAATGTTTAAATAAAGCATTAAGACTGCCTTTATTTTAATTGTTCTATTATTTTCTACAGTTCATTCTCTAAGTCTACATACTGTTTTACCTACATAAGAATAATTATGAGGAGCAGGTCTCAAAATACAGCACATAATCTGAATTACACCAGAATAAGTCTGCTGGTAAATATGTCTTAGTGGTACTTTACAAAACACACTTGGTCCCTCATTAATGAACGTGCAGACCAAACAACTGCAGTATTTAAAAGTACATTTGTTATTACCCTTTACCATTTCATTATCTTCTGTAGTATTCTTAACATTACAATCTCTTTTGGTAATACGTTTTTAATATCTAATGTGTACTGAATGATCTGCAGTATTAACCATAATATTTCTTATATCAGGAGAATACAAACAGAACCTCATATGTGGGGGGGTTCTGAATAGGCCTTCAGACAGGTTCCAAGTACAAGAAGGATGATTTCCAGTGAATTTGGTTATGTGTTAACATATGGTTTGCTGTTGTTTCTGCTTGCAAATCCTGGTATTTTATGACTATGTGTCTCTCTATACATAAGGCACTGTAATTGCTTGAATACTTATGTATAGTATGGATAAAATGTTGTGATGATACTTTTTCTGTTGCATGATAGGCTTGGGGCTGATGACCATTATGCCATCTGTCAAGCACAGATATCTCACAAAAAGAGAATTTCTGTCTGGGGAGATTTCTTCAGCAACTAATTGACCAGCTGCTTTTTTTTTGATGTGCAACCCAGCCTTTCTGACCCCCAAAATAACTTTATTTGCGTCAGAATAAGAGTCTGCTGCTTGATTCTTTGTATTGATCAGATCTCCTAATCCTCCTGCTGACACAAAGGGAGGTGCAATAACGTTTACTTTTTCTTTTCTTTAACTCTGTTGTAGCAGCTGCCTGATATTCTTGATTTCAAAGAGTTCATTAGTACCTTCTCTGGTTTGTGACTGACAACACGCAGGCTGGATCCATCTCTATCAGGACAGGTGATGGCCAATTTTGATGTACAGAGTCCAGTAATATACTAGATAGTGGTTACATCATGAAGGAACGGAATATTTCCTTTAGCCTTGAAAGAGGCTTTGGTTAGCCTGACTGACAAAAAAATCTTTGGATCCAAATAATTTTAAACAACTAGCACCCTATCTCTAACTTCCCTTTCTTATTATACAGTTAATTTGACCATTGCTTCCAAGCAGCTAGAGACATATATTCCAGTCAGTAGAGTAATGGACACTTTCTAGTCAGACTTTTCTACTTGCCATCTCTGAGACTGCTCTTGTAAGAGTGTTTAACGATCTCCTGGTCACAAGAGACCTCCTGTTGGGCCTCCTGAATCTCTCTGCAGCATTTGCCATTGTGGACCATGGAACATTGATACATCTCCTGCATTTTCTATGGTATTTCTGATATGGTTCTTGACCGGTTCATTTAATTCCTGTCTGGCTATACTCATGAGTCTGTTCAGGACTCAGACTTCATCCTCAAACCATCATGATTGCAGAATACCACAGGGTTCTATTCTGGATCCATCGCTGTTCACAGTGCATATGCTTCCTTTAGGAGAACTTTTAAGGAAAAGGGGATTAGCATATCACAGCTCTGCTGGTGATACTCAAATTTATTTTTCATTCCCGCAAGATGATATAGGAAGTACCGCTTCCCTTGCTAATGATCTTGAAGCGATACATTCTTGGTTAACCATAAAAATCATAAAACTAAACACTACAAAGACAGGGGCTTTGGCTGTAGATGCAACATTGAGAGATTCTTCCACTGTACCATTGCCTAACTATATCATTTATAGTGGTAACAATCTTAAATGTATATATTTATTTATTTATTGACTTTTGTTTACTGGGAATATCCAAGTGGGTCACAAGAGCCCATTTTCAGAGGAGACCTGGGGAGAAAAGCTCTAAAAAACACACTACACGAGAAACAGTTGAAAATTATATATTTCAAAAAGTAGGCAATATTATAAGACATATATATATATACTAAAAATATGTTACAAAGAGAGCAATGAGAAAAAGCAAAGTAAAACATGATATACAATTCTGGAGAGCATCCTTTTGGCAATTCACAATATATTTACGATTGAACTAAACTCCATTATTTTTACTTATTACTTAAGGGGAGAGAGATTAGGATATATTAGAATAAATGGGGAGGAGGTGATAGGAAAAGGTTATGTAAACTGTTAGAGAGGAGAGGATAGAATAGCCAAGTGAAGATGAAGTGGAGATGGGTAGAGAATCTGTACAGATAGGGATGGAGAAAAATAAAGTGCAGAATCTTGGCATTATCTTTGTTTCAGGGCTAACATTTCAGAAAGAGGTGGCAGCTGTAGTGAAGTTTTCTCGTTTTTATATGTGAAACTTTTACAAGATCAAGAACTTAATGCCTCAAGCTGATCTCTCAACTGTTCTTCATGCCCTTTTGTCTTGCAGATTGGCTAACTGCAATGCCCTTGAACTGGGACTAACTAACATGGAACTTGATTGTTTACACCCTTTCATTACAATTTAAGTGTTTTCTGACCTCTCCCTCAGCACATTCAAATACTCTTCCCTTCTGTCTTTATGAATTACAGCATTTTTGGTCAGCTCCACACCTGCCTGTTATCTGGCTGATCTCCATGACTCTGGCCATTCTCCCAAACACAATGAGAGACAATTGTTGAGTCGCTGTAATACAAGCAGATATTGGAGGGTTTTGTTATGCAACCCAACACAGCCCCTGCATGGTGCATAAATGCTAAAGCTGTGGGTGAGCACTGGGTGTAATATGGGACCATCACTCAGTTCTGTAGGTACCAAAGCTCCTCAGACATCTCCTTTGAGTGGATGGCTCCTACTAAATCTTTAGTGTCCAACTGGGAATGCATTAGTGAAAGGTGTTCCCAATGACACAGAAGATCTAAGAAGACATTGTCTTTTGATTCTGCTCCCTCCCCTTCTAGCTTCTCCTGCACCACCATTGCTAATTAAACATAGGTAAGCTGGATAATAGGGTTTCATTCCTCTATGATTCTGACACAGCCACATTGCATTTTTTTGTGATTTCCTACTGGTTGTTTTCTTCATTTGTTCTCACTTGACCTGCATCATTCTCTTATTTCCTTCCAGTTATTCTTCTTCATATTGTTAAATCATTTAAATTACATATTTCCCATAATCTAATCCCTTGTTATTCACACAGCTATCCTATTTTTTTCTTTATTGTTCTTGTTCTAATGGTCTACCATATTTTGTTATGGTTCCTCAAAGCCAGTGAAGCCATCACTTCACTTCTGCTGCGTCTTCTGAAATGCTTAGAACTATGCCCACTTACCTTCCTTTGTCTGTTGAATAAAGCTTTCCTCATCTATCACTTGCACTATATTGGCTTCCATTCCTACTGTTGACACTGAAATATTCCAGTTCATTTCTAGGCAATTAAAGTCATGCATTATCACCTCTTTTTTGCCTTTCCATTTTTTTGTCTATTCTTAAGTATCTCCTTGTCTCATTCTGTCACTTTTTATAACTGCAGAATGTTTACCTAGCTTATGTCCTGTTTGTTCCTTCCACAGATGGCTGATATTCAGATAGCACTCTTTCTCCCCTTCCCTGTCTCCTCAGTTTGAGCAATATAAAACCCTCTGACTTTTGTGTATAGCCAGTTTTTCCCATTATTGCCTAGCCTGCTGTTCCTAAAAGCTCTAAACACAGTGAGTCACACCACAACCTAGCTTGCTGTTTCTAAAAGCATACACAGTCACATAGTCACACCACAGTCTAGCCTGCTGTTTCTAAAAGCAATACACACAGTGACATAGTCACACCACAACCTAGCTTGCTGTTTCTGAAAGCTCTATACACAGTGACAGTCACACCACAATCTAGCCTGCTGTTTCTAAAAATTCTATACACAGTTACATAATCACACCACAACCTAGCCTGCTGTTTCTGAAAGCTCTATACACAGTCACATAATCACACCACACCTCCACCCTACTTGTTTCTCGGGAATCTGTATCCCAGGACCCCCATATTCCAGTCCATTGTTCTATTAGTCCAGGTCTCCCATACAATTCAGTGTATGATTTAGACTGTGTGGACACATTTGCATGTTTTTCATGAATTGTTGCAAATTTTGCCAATGAACAAATGATTTACCTACTTACTGGAAACATTAATAAAATACATGTATTTCTAGTTCTGTTGCCAGTATGGTCTATAGCCTGACTATTTTTCACAAGCTCCTGTAATGTAATGTTTGGATTTATTCAGTTGTTAATGATGTGAATAGACTGGGCCAAAACACCTTCTACAGCCATCACCCTTGCAAAAGTAATATATATTCATTAATAATATACAGAGAGTCTCCATCTTTTCTTGCTAGCATCTGACTTTCTCTTTCTTACTGTCTTGTCAGTATACTTTCACCTTCCTGTACTGCCATTCTTATCCCTGTCTTCAACAATGTTTCCCATCTTTTTCTTCATATAGCTCACTTTATAGGCATCACCATCATTCCTCCATAAGTACCACTGTCTCTGAGGGCAAGTAAGATAGAGCTTACAACAACTAAGATAGAGCCTATCCCAACTGAACAAGTCCTCTTTCCAAGCTTTCTTCCTGGCAGCTATTGTCATATGCCCTTCTTCCCTCGCCTAATCCCTGTGCTGGTAATTGCACTACTCTTGTCATCCTCTCCCTTTGTTTAGTCCTTGAGGCAGTAATTGTACTTCTCTGTCATTCTCTTCTAGTATCCATTTTCTGAGTGAAGGGTTGTACTGTGCTATCATCCTCTTTTTCATCCAGTACTTGAGCCAGTAGTTATACAGCTCTATCATTCTCTTCCTGAACTGCAGGCTCTTGGCACTAGAAGCAAATTCCAGTCCACAGGTGGCATCATTACATCTACCTCTTTACACCTTCCCATTAGTTTTTTTTCCTTCCCATATGAATCACTTCAGGTGGGTGCTCCTTTGCTTTCACAATTACCACTGTAAAACCCTGGTCTGTCCTAGTAAATGTCACTTACACAATTATTTCTGATCTCCTATACTTTTTACCTCTTGTAACATAGGATCTTCTGGAAAAAAGATGCCAAAACAGATTTTTGCAGAGGATAAACCCACCCACTGATCTATCAAGTAGGGTTTCCTTCATAGATCGGTGATTATGGTATTGCCACATGTTCAATAAATGTATTGCAGACAGAACTTTACGCAGTACATTTTACATTGTTCTACTATAATGAAACCCTATAATTGCATGTGTGTATTGTTAAAAAATTAATATGTAAATCAAGTAATGAACTATATAAATGTTCCTCACCTCAAGGGAAAAATGTTTAGCGTTTATTTTGCTTAATGATTAACACTGTGATTATAATCTCTTTCTTCACTACCATGTCTCATCCTCTTACCTCTCCCATCTCACTTTAGAGTCATCACAAAAATTCAAATAATACCTCTCAGCTGTCGAGAGTTTAGCAAAAATTCAATATTTTTGCTTTATATTTTTGGTATGTTACTCTTAATTTTTTTGTTTTTCTGACAAATCACTGAGGACTGAAATAATTAAATAATGGCAGATGTTTGAGACTTCATGCATGCTAATATAATATCTGTTAATCTAGTAACTTTACAAGTTTATAAGAGCAATATTTAAAACCTCTGCTAATTTTTGGATCTTTGTCCCCTCATTATTTTTGGCTTTACTCAGATTTGTTGCACTAAGAGGTTTTGAGGTATGATTCAGTTCTAAGAACATCCATTTTTGCACTCAAAACTTCCAGGCTGAATCTTTCTGTCTAACATTATACAACTATTATTTCATCTACAACTGATTGCATTTTTCTTTTTCCACTGTGAAGTTCACATCTTCTAACATAATTAAATATTCTACTTTGCATTGTTTCATCTAAACATTTCCATCTTTTATAATGCTTGCGTCTGATGTTGTCTCTTTCATTCCTCCTCATAAATGGGTCTTGGATTAGAACCTCGGATCCGACTTGGCTGTAGTTCAACAGACTAGACTCCAAGACTTGAGCTCCTCCCTCTTCCCATAATGCTCTACCCTTTGCCCAGCCTGCTCAGATCTTGTTTGTTTCCAGTGGTGTCAGATGTGGCTCCTTCAGTCTTGAGAGATTAGAGTGTTATCTTTGTTATTTTTGCTAAATGTCAATTTTATCACTGTTTTCTTCTTCTTGTCTTCCTCCCCTTTCCTTTAGTCTTTTCACAGGTGTCAGGGACTGTGGTCTTGCTTCTTGTTCTCTTCTTTGTGGGGCTTTGCCCCTTTCTCCTGTCAACCTTACCTTTATAGTTTAAAAAAAAAAGTTTCCTTTATTCTGCTTTTAGCTTTAGATTTTGCTTGTGTGCGTGTGTGCAACTGTCCTGTTGGTTTGGCTTTCTGTCTCTGTGTGAGTTTGCATAAGAGTTTAGGTTTATGGCCAGTCAGCATGTTGGAAAAACCTACTGGATTTAAATGCTGTGCAGAATGTGAGCACAAAATCTCACATTTGAACGCTTATGATAGCTGTCTATTGCCTTGACCCTCCACATCTTCAGTTAGTTTGTGTGATATGCAAAGGTTTCAATACCAGGGCCATAGCTGACTGGAAAAATAAGTTAATATTAAAGGGAATTCTGGCTGCTGAATCTGTCTCTCCAGGGGCTCAAACCCCCACAAACTTGTGGCAGGGACTTCAGATCCAAAGAAACATCTGCGTAAATGTTCGTGGGCTTCTTCAGAGATGCCTTCTAAACTTTCCAAGCCATCGGATCTGACTTTTCAGGATCCAACATCCTCTTTGGCTGCATTGGGCTTGAAATCCTCCTTCTACAATCTGAATTCCAGCATCAGAGCCCCAGGATCATGGCCACCTGGGGACATCATTGTAAGATCCAAGGATACTGTCTTCCTTGACTCTGACAGTTGCCCTGACTACCTCTGCTTCGGTGTCCTTGGATCATTGTGGGCCCTGGATCTGAGCTGTCACCGTCAAATCCAAGCGGAGGCTTTAGGTCAGACATTGCCAGATCCATCTCTTCCTCTTGGGGCTTCAGCACTCGACAGTTCAGATCCAATTTGGACTAGAATCCGGGGGTTGGAGGTTCCTGTTTTTTCTTCTTCCATTATTTCTGCACTGGGGGAGCTGGGCAGGGACTCTCTGGGCCCTTCGGCTTTCCATATCATAGAAGGGCCTGCTCTTCTGTTAGAGATCCAGCTTCACAGAGCTATGATCCTCCCTATCAGTTCCTATTGGATTAGAGACCTGAGCCTATCATCCCTGTCCAGGGTCAGCCCACCTTTAAGGGCTTACAAATACTATCCTCAGAGGGAGCCCCTTCTTCTTCCAAGATCTCTCCTGAAGCTCCTATGGAAGAGATTCTTTGTAAGAAGACATGCAAGAGGAGGTACATAGAGCAACCACTGGAGTCACTCACTGAGGACACATACATTGATGAGGGAGAAGGATTCCCAGGATCACCACCAGAGGATGTCTCCTTCAGAGACATTCTGGAGATTTTGCAGTAGAGAGGTGGTAGGTCAGCCCAAACTCCTTCTCCTGAAAAGGCTATGTTTTTGGAGGCTTTTGGAGCAGGCCCATCTACTTCTTGGGTGACCCCCATCCCCTGGTAGACAAACTCATTAATTCTGTGTCTCACCAGGGCTGGAAGGAGCCAGACACAATAAAACGTATCCCAAAATGACCAGATAAGTTCTTGTTACCCTCAAAGACCAAACGCATTGGAGCAAGGTGTATACCAGTTGATGCCATGGTTGTGGTGGTAGCCACCAAGAAAGAGCTCAATGAGCAGAGCTCATCTGTCCATCTTCTGAACAGGGAGTCCAGAGTGATGGACAGATTTGGTAAGTGCATCTACACCTCAGTCACCTTCTCGCTGAAAGTGTTAAATTATTTGGCACATTTTACCTGGTTGCAGAGAGATCTGGTCAAAGAACTCTTCAACTATCTAACTGAGACCTTGTTAACAGCAGACTTCAAAAGAGTTTCTCTCTCACTGGTGACTTTTGCCTCCCTGTCTAATTTTTACATGAGGCTAATCTCCCCATGACACAGAGGGTGCCTCACGGGCAGCTGGCTCAGGCATCGGTATTAGTCGACATGTCTGGATGAGGCTCTGTGACTTTGCGATACCTTTCAAGGCATCCTATGTTAATGCCCCATTTGATGGCTCCACTTTGTTTGGGCCCTCCATTAAAAATACCCTTGCCCACAGTGAGCAGGAAGGAAAGACCCTATATGCCACCGAAGTCAAGTTTTCTACCCCTCAGTGGACCTTTTTGAGAAACCAATGAAATGGTAAGAAGACTTGGTCCCAGAAATCTCAGGGGTCATTCCAGGATCACCACTGAGATTCTTCCTCCAAGGTCAGAGGGGGAAGTTTTAATGGCAGATGCTGCCCTGGGAGCAGAGGGGGACCACAAAATCAGGGCTTCAGGGAGCCTTTCTCTGACAGGCCCTTTCAGTGCTCCTGAAGCATTGCCTGACTGCTCAACTTTGGAGGCAGTCAGGAGTTATTTTTCTCTGCACTCAAATGCCTGAATGTCTTTAACAAAAAAAAAAAATGGGTGCTAAACATCATATCCAGAGGTTACTATTTTCCCTTTTCCATTCTCCGGCCAGAGTCTCAAAAGAAACTCCCTGATGGCCCACCCAATCAGATGGTGTATGCAGTTCTACAGATTCAAAAACTGCTGCAAAAACGAGTCATTCAAGAGGTCATGATTGAAAAAAGAGGATTCTGAACTTACTCGCACTTCTTGTTAGTGCCAAAATGAACCATGGACTTCAGACCCATGTTGGATCTAAGCAATCTGAATTTGTAAAGAAAGCAAAGTTCTAAATGGTCATGGTCCAGTTCATTTCAATGCTGCTACAGAATGATGATTGGATGTGCTCAATCTTACAAGACATGTACTATCACATCAAAATAGACAGGCACTCCAGGAGTCATCTGCACTTCATGCTTGGAGCCATTCATTACCAGTTCAGAGCTCTGTCCTTTGGTCTCACCACAGTCCCCCACCCCCGCCCTTGGGTGTTTAGCAAAGTGCATGGCAGAAGTCGCAGCCCACCTTAGGCTAAAAGGATTTCAGGTGTTTCCATATTTGGATGACTGGCTTCTAACCACCAAAACCAGGCATTACCTTCTTCAAGCCAGGGATTACCTTTTACAAATATACAATTCTCTGGGACTCACCATAAATCTTCAGAAATCAAATCTTATCCCAGTGCAGAAATTGGAATTCATTGGGTCACTAATAGACACTTCAAATCAGAGAGCATTGTTACCACTTCATTGCATACAATGTCTGAGGGAATATGTTTGTGTTATTCTTTATCTTCCCACTCCTCCAGCAATATTAGTACTTCAAGCTCTTGGGTCTATGGCAGCAGCCATTACACTTGTCCCATTAGCTAGGTTCTTTATGTGAGTACTCCAATGGACTCTGGCTGCTCAATAGTCTATTAACTACCAACCTCTCTCTATTCCTCTCAAATTGACTTTGATTTTCAGAAAGCATCATTGATAGTGACTTCTCTCCAGTGAGCTGTCTGTTGGCAGGCCTTTCCCTTTCCTGTCCCTTCAGCCACAGTGACCCTTGATGCTTCCCAGTTGAGGTGGGTGGGCATTTCCAGGGAAAGATGGTCCAAGGTACGAGGACTCACTTAGAAACCAGATTGCACATCAATGTTCTGGAGATTAGGGCAGTCCTTCTTATGTAGCAAGCCTTTCAGGATGACCTTCCACTTCCACTAGTCTAGGGACAATTGCAATTCACTTAGACAATATTTCAATAGTCCAGTACATCAACAAATGGGGAGGGGGGGGCCATTCATGTTCCTTGTGCAGAGTAGCCATGAGGGTCTGGGTGTGGGCGATTTCTTCAGACCACTTTCTACTTGCAACTCACATACTGGGGAAGTTCAGCATTATTGCAGACAAGCTCATCAGGTCCATTTTGACCTCTCATGAGTGATCCCTCAACCAATCAGTAGAAGACTAGATTTTCAGCCAGTGGGGCCAGCCTTGTTGCAACCTATTCACCTCCTCTCACAACAATAAATGCAGCATGTATTTTGCTCTGATCCCCAGCTGGGGGAGTCCCTGAGGGATATTCTAGTTCATGATTGACCCTCTGGTCTCCTCTGTGCTTACCCCCCTCTACCCCTAATTCCCAGGTTTCTTCAGGAAGCAATGTGGCTGAAGACCTCAGTGATCCTCACTGCCTCCTACTGGCCTTGTCAAATTTGGTTCCCCTTCCTCTGGTCTCGCCTGAAATATACTCCATGGATATTGGAACCCAGACAGGATCTCCTTCTTCACCCTTCAGAGGGTTATCATCCAAATCTGTCCATCCTCAAACTAACCGCTTGGTTTTTTAGTTCCAGTGATTGTATAGAGGTCCAGACTTACTTCCTCTGTTTGAGACATTGTGTTGGTCTCTCAAAAACCTTCTACCAAAAAGGTTTATAGCAGCAAGTGGAAAAGGGTTACTTACTGGGCATGCAAAGAGAACATTGATCCCACTAACTTCTATCTTCATCTTAATGGCCTCCTTCATTCAGGAGGGTGCTAGTTATTTTACCATTAAACTTCAGTTAGCTGCTATTTCAAATTTTCACTCAGAAAACTTGTTTAGTTCTCCTGCTATGCCCAGGTTATGCAAGGCCTTTCTGAAGGGAACTTTTCTTCTCCATCTTCTAGTTAAAGATCCTTTCCCACCATGGGATCTCACTATCATCCTCCAAGGCCTAACACAGAAACCATTGGAACCTTCCAGTGACTGTGACTTGAAATTTCTTTCCTGGAAGACTGCATTTCTGATGGCTATCAGATCTGCCAAAAGGATTTTGGAACTCCAAGCTCTGTTTTTGAAACCCCCCTTACATAATTATTCATAATGATAGAATCTCTCTTCGTACAAATCTTTCCTTTATGGCCAAGGTGGCCACTGAGGTTAACTTGAATCAGTCAATTCAATTGCCCGTTTTCTTTCCCAATTTTCATAATAAGCGAAAATGGTTGCTACACCTTTTAGATGTTTATAGATAACTACATTTTTATCTACACAGGAAAAAACAGTTTAGAATGACTGAAAAGTTGTTTGCCTCCTTTTCAACCAACTGTCTGGGCCAAGCAGTTACAAAAGTAACTCTTTTTAAATGGATTACAAGTTGCATCTCTATGATTTATTCTAGAAGTGGATTTCAGTTTCCTCATCCTCATGATCTATGGCTATGTCATCAGCCTTTTCTTCTATAACTTCCATTGATGATATTTGTGCTGCAGCCACCTGGTCCAAACTTCGTATCTTTGTACCTCAATGCAAATTGGATATTGTTTTCAGGAATTGGGCTTCCTTTGGTTCTGCTGTGCTCCAACATATCCCTCCTTGACGCCACCCAAGGGTTGTATGTAACTGGGCACTCTGACCCATTCATGAGGAAGAAGAAAAGAGACAACATCAGATTTGTAAGTTATGTACTTACCATAACTTGGTATCTGTGTTGTCTTCTTTCATTCATCTTTACTTTCCCTCCCAGCCATCCCCCTCCTTGTGGCTCCTGATAGATCTCAGAAAAGAGAAACCTATGTTCCCAGTTTGAACCTCTGGTTCTTTTTGCTCTGTCCTTACATGGTAGTTACCTTTTTCCTACTAGGGCAACTTCTTGGGCGGCAGTAAACTCAATCTGAGAAGGCTGGGCAAAGGATAGAGCATTATGGGAAGAGGAAAGAGCTCGGGACTTGGAGCCTAGTCTGTAAAAATGCAGCTGAGTCAGATCCGAGGGTCAGATCTGACACTCATTCGAGAGGATGAATGAAAGAAGACAACACAGATACCGAATTATGGTAAGTACATAACTTACAATTTTACTGAATTTCATTCTGAATGTGTTTTTAATGTACCCTTCTTTCTGTATAATTCATTTAATTGCATGTGTTTTGCACTTATACTACTTTTTTCACAGGATCAAAGGATCATAGGAAGTTACTAGGCTAATGGCTCTAGGGCCCTTACAAGCCTAGCCAAGTGCTACCCTTATTTCCTCAATCAGAACCTATTGCCCCTGTCCAAGAGGGACACAGGTGAAACTCCCAGGGTGACTTTATGGTTACCCATCCAATCATCCAAATTGTGTTTGAAGAGGGCCAATGAGGTGCTCTGTTTGATATGAAGTAGGAGTCTTTTTCAAAGGTGTGGTAACCTCTGGGAGACAATTTTTTCCCTCCAGCAGATTCTATTAATGTCACATACCAGGTTAAGCTCTATAGAGCGGGTAACCCATGTACCATTTGATTTGTGCATATGCAGAGTCAGAGAGTGCCTTATATGCAAGGCAGAGATCTCCTCTGAGTAGTCTGTATGAAACAAAAAAAAAGTGACAGTGATTTCAGGTGATGCACATAGGACAGTTGCTGAAGACCTTGAATTTTCCTTGTCAAGAACCTTTGTGGTCTCTCCAATTGCTGTGGGTGCTTGGAAAGATACATACCAAAAAAGGCATCATACTCAATTATTGGCCTGATGTGGGAAGAGTACAGGGAGGTTATAATTTCTTTTTTTTTCTGGAGGCAATGCCCTTACTTATGAGATTCTCAGTAAGAAGATAATATCCTCCAAAGCTAGCTACAACAACAAAATCAGCACTGATTCCAAGGACAAACACAAAGCATTCTACAGCTATGTCAAGAATCTCAATGGCAACACCAAGATCTGCCCTGAGTTACAGCACAATGGCATGGAAATTACAGAACCAACTGATATTTCCAACATCCTGGCAGATAGGTTCAGTGCTAACTTTACCCCCCACCCCCACCCCCTAAAGGGTCCATATCTATACGGGAAGAATGCAGAGTCCCTGTAATCACAACTACGCTGGTAAAAGCTGCACTCTCTAAAGCCAAAAGCACAGCATCCATGGGACCAGACAACATCCCAGGCTGCATTTTACACGAACTTCAGAATGAACAGGCTCCCCACCTAAGCACCATGTTCAATCATAGCCTCACATTAGGCTTTGTGCCCACTGAATGGCATACAGCAACAGTTATCCCACTCCTCAAAGGGGGAACCACCACTGAACCCGGGAACTATCGCCCTGTTAGCCTGATGAGCCTGGTCTGCAAGGCCATGGAACGTATCATCATGGAACTCATAAACAAAGATATTGGTAACCTCCAAACTCTGGATCCCACCCAGTTCAGGTTAGTGAAAGGCAGCTCATGCCTCCTGAACCTGATCGACTTCTTTGAGGCAGTCACCAAAGCTTTAGATGAGGGTAAGGTGGTTCACACAACCTATCTTGACCTTGCCAAGGCTTTCAACACCATCCCCCATTCTGGAATTATAGCTAAACTCACTAAACTATGTATAAATCCCTACATCACAAGATGGGTTGCCAACTGTCTCACTGACAGAACCCACACTGTAAAAGTTGCACACTCCAAATCTAACCTATAACCAGTGACAAGTGGAGTACCACAGGGATCAGTCCTGGGACGTCGCCTGTTTAGTATCTACTTCTCTGAAGTACAGGCTAACACAGAAGGCCTCTGGCTAATGAAGTTCATAGATGACTGCAAACTAGGAACCATAGTCGAGTCCCCAAATGATGTGGAAATCCTACAGAAGGGCCTCGCTGAGACAGATGCTTGGTGTCAGAGCCATGGCCTCAAGCTCAATGCCAAAAGGTGCATTGTCATCCCCTTTGGTAAAAACTCTGTACCCATGATCTACTACATAGACAGCAGTCTACTTAACACCAAATGTGTGATAAGAGACCTTGGGACCCAGGTGGACAGTAGTCTGTCCTTTGATAGTCACATCGCCACAGTAGTCAGGAAGTCCTTCTATGTTGTACACCTCATCATAAAGGGGTTCTCGTCCAGGAAAAAAGAGGTCATTGTTCCCCTCATTATAGAGTACGACACCCCTTTTGGAACGTACTTCACAAGACATCTGCAGTAGCTGGAAAGGCCACAGAAGTACCTCACAAAGAGGATTTCTGGCCTCAAACAGATGCCCTACAATGACCATCTTAAAAGACTCCAGCTTTACTCTCTAGCATATCGCCTACTCCAAGATGATCTCTGCCTAACATATAAAGCTATGTCAAACCCAGAGCTGTTGGACATGCTACACCTAAAGAAATCCCAATCCCTCTGAGCTACACGGTCTAGGGATCTAAACCTTGTCACCGCAATAAACAGGACATGCTGGAAGGATAGATTCCTGTCCCAGAGACTTCCCATCCTTTGGAACAGGCTACCCATCTATGTCAAGCAAAGTTCTTTATTAGCACTCTTCAAGAAAAATCTTGATGAGTGGATGGGAAATAGGAACTACACCCCAGGGATCACGTCTGTGTCTCTGCTTGACAGTGGCACAGGAAAATAACTTTCATGGGTTGCGTAAACCAGGGAACCTTATTGGCTAGGCTTATGTAGGCCCTCGGGCCGATAGCCTAGTACCTGCCTATGAACCTATGAACCCTTTGAACCTATGAGCAATACAGAATGTCTTTATTACCACAGAGGAGACACGGTGATCAAAGGTAAAGTTGCTGTCAATCTGTGTGCCCAAGCCTCTCATCACTGAGTGCATACTTAGGGTGTCACTATTGATGTGGTAGTTAGCAGGAACATTGCTCTTAATGAAATTAATTTTTTTGCATTGAATTTAAGGCCATGACTTTGGCACCAATCATTTGTTTTTGTAAAACCTCCTGTAGGATGTTGACATCATTTGGAGAGTCTTTGACCACTCCCAGTTTGCAGTCATCAGCAAACTTTTTCAGCCACAGATTTTAGTTTTTGCTTGTACTTTAGAGAAATAGATTCCAAACACTAGAGGTCTCAGTACTGATCCCTGTGGAACACCACTGGTTGCAGGTCTGCTGTTGGAGGTGGATTCCCCTATTTTGACTATATGGGTTCTATCAGTGAGCCAGTTAGTGACCCATCTAATGATGTAGGTTTATAGGTTCACAGGTATGTACTAGGCTAATGGTCCTGGAGCCTTTGCAAGCCTAGCCCATAGGATTACCCTGGCATTGTGCCATCCGACCATAGTACCCAGTGCCTCTGTCAAGTAAAGCCACTGGATTCCTCTTGAAGAGGGCCAGGAAGGTGCTGTGATTGACATATATGGAAAGTCTATTCCATAGCATGGCAGTCTCTGGATTAGGAACCTGTCCTTCCAGCATGTTCTGTTGATTGTGGTAATGAGGTTGAGGTCTCTGGAGCATGTGGTGTGGAGAGATTGGGATTTCTTTAGATGTAGCATTTCTAATAGTGCTGGGTCAGACATGGCTTTGTAAATCAAGCAGAGATCACCTCTAAGTAGATGATATGAAACAGAATAGTTGGAGTTTTTTGAGTTTGCCCATATAGGACAAATGTTTAAGGCCTAGGATCCTCTTTGTGAGGTACTTTTGTGGCCTCTCCAATTGTTATAGGTGTTTAGTGAGGTACATGCCAAATGGGGCATTATACTCAATGACTGGCCTAATGAGAGAAGAGTAGAGAGAGAGACAATGACCTATTTCTTCCTGGATGCAAAACCATTAATAATGAGATGTGCCACATAGAAGGACTTTTGGATCACAGTGGCAATGCGGTGGTCAAAAGAGAAGTTGCTGTCAACCTGTGTTCCCAAATCTCTTATAACGTCTTCTGTGTTCAGTGGACTACCATCGGTGTGGTAATTCATGGGAAATGGGTTTTTCCCAAAGGGAATGATGACACATTTTTTGGCATTGAGCTTAAGGCGATGGTTCTGACACCAGTCCTTGGTCTCAGTGAGGCCTTTCTGTAGGATGTCAACATCACTTAGGGAGTTAATAATAGCACCCAACTTGCAACCGTCTTCAAACTTTGTCAGCCAGAGTCCCTTCATGTTGGCCAGGACTTCAGAGAAGTAAATACCAAACAGGAGAGGACCCAGGACCGAATCCTGAGGGACTTAACCTGTGACTGGTCGGCAGTCTGACTTGGAGTCAACTACTTTCACACTGTGGGTTCTACCTCTAAACCAGTTTGCAACCCACCTAGTAATACAGGGGTTGATGCCTAGCTTAGTGAGATTTTCTATGATTCCTGAGTGGGGAATGGTATCAAAGGCCATGGCCAGATCAAGGTAGACTGTATGAACCACCTTGCCTTCATCCACAGCTCTGGTGACTGACTCTAAGAAGTTGACGAAGTTGAGCAGGCATGATCTACCCTTCACAAAACCAAACTGTGTGAGATCCAAAGTTTGGAGATTTCCTATATTCTTGTTTATTAGTCCATGATGATGCATTCCATAGCTTCGTCAGTCTAATGCGGCAATAGCTCCCAGGGTCTGTAGTTGCTCCTCCTTTGTTGAAAGGGATGACTGCAGCAGTGTGCCATTGGGTAGGGACAAAGCCTGAGGCAAGGCTGTGATTGAACAGGGCACACACATGAAGTGCCAGTTCACTCTGTAGTTCATGTAGAACACAGTCATGCATATTGTCAGGTCCCATAGAAGCTGTATTCTTGTCCTAGGACAGTGCTGCTTTAACCTCTGCAGCAGTAATACTGGGTGCCTGGCAATCTACTGGTATTGTGTCTAGTCCTTTGGGGGGGGATAAAGTTGGCACTGAATCTGTCAGCCAGTATATTGGCAATATCTGTTGGCTCGGTATAGGAGGTACCATTGTGCAGTAGCTCAGAGCAAATTTGGGTATTGCCATGGAGATTCTTTACATAATTATAGAAAGCCTTGTAGTTGCCTTTACTATCTTCTGCAATTATGTTTTCATAGCTATCTTTAGAGGATTTGACGAGGGATCCCAACTTTTTGTTAAGGCTGATAAGGGAGTTTTTCCAGTCTTGGATAAGGGAGTTTTTCCAGTCTTGGGACTTCACCTTATTCCACATCAGTTTCCTCCTTCTGTTGTACAGTTTGTTTATGGCAGGGGACCACCAGATTGGCTTCCTTTTTTTGGAGGAAAGCATCTTGGTTCTATTGGGTATGGCAAGATCCATGCATTTGTGCACATGTTCGTATAGTGCATTGGTGTATGATTCGGCAGTCATGCAACTATTCTCCATTTGCATGGGTGCTGTGAAGTTAGCCACCTCTGTTTTTAGGAGCCCAAAGTTAGCTTTGCAAAAGTTTTTCATGGTGGTTACCTTTGTGTGTGTGTGGGGGGGGGGTTGGAAAAACTAGACTACAGGAAAGGTGGGAAACAAGTGCAAATGTGGGCTTTTAAATCAGAAAGTTGAAAGAGATGGAAAAAACTGCCCAAACGGTCAATAAACTACAATTTCTGGGCCAGAAACCACTCCTCTTGTAGTAGATAGGCTACCTAGTGCTTACCACTCCCACTGATATGCTAGAAGGCTTCCCTCCAATACAGAAAGGCTTGGAAAGGTCAGAAGCTTACAAACAGTCCTGGATAGAGCAAAGCTATATCTGGACTAGACTAGTTACAGGAAATGGGGGAAACAAGTGCAAATGCAGGCTTTTAAACCAGAAGTTGAAAGAGATGGAAAAACTGCCGTCCAATAAACTATAGTTTCTGGGCCAGAAACCACTCTTCTTGTGGTAAATAGGCTACCTACTGCTTACCACTCCCACTGATAAGCTAGAAGGCTTCCCTCAATGCAGAAAGGCTTGAGGGTTCAGAAGCTTGCAAACAGTCCTGGATACAGCAAATCTTTATCTGGACTAGACTAGTTATAGAAAAGGCAGGAAAGAAGCTTAGAAGTTGTTTTTTTTTTTGAAAAGCAGCTAAAACAGCACCAAAAACAATTCAAGTGCAGGGCAAGCTAGCACACTTAAGTATGTAGCAGTATTTAAGCAAATACAGTTTAAATAAATGCAATTTATTCAAAATGTGTTCTGAACTTAATTCAGTTATTGTTTTATTAAACTCTGAAAGTTAAAAAGTGCCAAAAAAATACTTATCAGCTGAGAAGCACACTCAGTCAGAACACAGGGAGATTCTAGCAAAGTTTTTTTTTTCTTTTTTAGTAAAGTGGAAAGGGAGAAAGGAAGAGCAGAAGATAATTCAAGGTTAAGAAACAAATTGGGTTGCCTTCTCAAATGTTCTCTCTGTATTAGGAAGAATGCTTTAATGACACTAGACTGGGAAGAGCGTCCCAAATCAAATTTACAGTAGGGGCGGGCAACTGCAAAGCCACCAAGTATAAGAACGAGACACCAATAGGGAGGGAAGGTGGCAAACTAAATCAGTTATATGATACACTCCTTGGCAAGAAATCAGAACAAACAGATGTTTAACAAATGGAGAAAAATTTCAGTCAATACCTTGCACACAGTGAAACTAGCTAGAAAAGGTTTACAAACAGTGTGACACTAAAACCCTTATTTATCAGGCCCTCTGAGGCAGACAATTTAAGGACAACCGTGAAGATTAGTTTATAGCTATAAAGTACAATAACAAGTATGCCTCAGAGGGCCTGATAAATAAGGACTATCAGGCCCTTTAAGGCAGACAATTTTAGAACAACCGTGAAGATTAGTTTATAGCTATAAAGTACAATAAAAAGTATGCAGCAGACAATAAAAGTGCTATAAATATCTTAGACTAATTAATAACTAGTAAAAATAAGGAAAAAACAGGATACTTAATGTTACATATCACAGATCAAAGTTTTGCTCAGTGTCCCTCCTCCAATTAGCTCTGTGTGAAATGGCAGAAACACTCACAAGGTAACTTTTTAAGTAACAGAAGGTTGAAACCTGAAACAACTTTGAAACAAAGCTCGAAAGAACCAATGTGGTGTTTACTCCAAGCCGTAGTGCAGGTAACCCCAACCAGCCAATAACCATAAACACTACACTCTCACTGAAATGTAAATTGGCTTTTGCTAAATTAAGATAGCCTAGAAAATGTGCTCAGGCACACAGCATCTGCAAACAAACAAGTAGGCCCAGAAACACAATCCTGAATATGGACAATGCTACACCTGCTACCTACACTACATAGGCAGAAAAAACTACAGAAATCTTTATCAGAGCAGAAAAACAGCAGTGAGCCTTTGAATGAAGGTTTTAAACAGATGAAGGGGCAAGGAGACTGTAGAGAATGCTTTTAATGGCAAAATAATCAGTTATATGATAGACTCCTTGGCAGAAAATCAGAACAAACAGATGTTTAACAAATGGAGAAATTTTCCAGTTAATACCTTACATAAAGTGAAACTATCTAGAAAAGCTTTACAAACAGTGTGACAGTAAAAACCTTATTTATCAGGCCCCGTGAGGCAGACAGTTTTAGTACAACCGTAAATATTAGTTTATAGCAATAAAATACTGTACAAATTATAATAAAAGTGCTATAAATATCTTAGAATAAGCAATAACTAGTAAACATAAGCAGAAAATAGGATATTTAATATTATATATCACAGATCAGAGTTTTGCTCAGTGCCCCTCCTCTGATAAGCTCTGTGTGAAATGGCAGAAACAGTAAAAAGGTAACGTCTTAGGTTAATAGGTTCATAGCTAGGTAATAGGCTATCTGCCTGAGGACATTTATAAGCCTAGACAGAGTGTTTCAGCTTTCACCACCCCATTGATTAATTAACTGATCATCTGTCAAGCAGAGCTAATGAAGTGATCCCAAGGGTGTATTTTCTGTTACCCATCCACTCATCAAGGTTTCTCTTGAAGAGTGTTAGTGAGGGGCTCTGCCTAATGTAGTTTGGAATTTTGTTCCAAAGCATTGGGAGTCTCTGTGACAGGAACCTATCCCTCCAGCATGTTCTATTTATTGTTGTGGAGAGGTTTAGCTCACTAGACCGCGTGGCTCGCAGTGACTTGGATTTATTTAGGTGGAGCATGTCCATCAATTCTGAGTTGGACATGGCTTTGTAAGTCAGGTAGAGATCACCTCTGAGTAAGCAATATGCCACTGAGTACAGCCGGAGTTTTTTCAGTTGGGCTGCATAGGACATATGTTTGAGGCCAGTAATCCTCTTGGTAAGGTACTTTTGTGGTCTTTCCAGCTGTTGGAAGTGTCTTGTGAGGTACATCCCAAATGGGGCATTGTACTCTATGATGGATCTGATGAGTGAAGGGTAGAGGGGCACTATAACCTCTTTATTTCTAGATGCAAACCCTTTAGTAATTAGATGGGCCACATAGAAGGACTTCCTAACTACTTTGGCAATATGATTGTCAAAGGAGAGATTACTATCTACTTGGGTCTCCAGATCTCTTATTACCTCTTCTGTATTAAGGGGGCTGCCACCTATGTGGTAATTCGTGGGTGTTTTGTTTTTCCCAAATGGGATGACTATGCATTTTTTGGCATTTAGCTTGAGGCCAAGACTTTGACACCAGGTGTCTGTCTCAGTAAGGCTCTTTTGGAGGATGTCTGTGTCAGCCGGAGAGTCAATTATGGCTCCCAGTTTGCAGTCATTAATAAACTTGGTTAGCCATAGTCCTCCTGTGTTTGTCTGTACTTCTGAGAGGTATATGCCAAACAGTAGGGGTCCTAGGACCGAGCCTTGTGGGATACCACTTGTGACTGGTTTAGAGTTGGACCTGGAGCCCACTATTCTTACTGTGTGAGTTCTGTCTATAAGCCAGTTGGCAACCCATCTCATGGCGTAGGGGTTTATGGTCAGGCTGGTGAGTTTTTCTGCAATACCCAAGTGGGGAATGGTGTTGAAAGATTGGCGAGGTCAAGGTAGGCTGTGTGAACCACCTTTCCTTCATCTATGACCTTGGTGACTGTCTCGAAGAAGTCAACCAGGTTTAGTAGGCATGATCTGCCCTTAACAAAGTCGAACTGGGTCGGGTCAAATGTTTGGAGGTTCCCAATGTCTTTGTTAATGAGTTCCATGAAGATGCACTCCAGAGCCTTGCAGTCCAGGCTAGTCAGGCTTATGGGGCAATAGTTACCAGGGTCAGTTGTGGCCCCTCCTTTGTGGAGTGGAATAACTGTTGCTGTGCACCATTCTATGGGCATGTAGCCTGTGGAGAGGCTGAGGATGAACAGCGTGTTTAGATGGGGGGTTAGTTCGTTCTGTAGTTCATGCAAGACACACCCTGGGACACTATCTGGCCCCACTGACGCTGTGTTTTTGGCTTTTGAAAGGGCTGTTTTCACCTGTGCATCTGTGATTTCTGGGACACTACATTTTTCCGGTATTGCTGTGGGCCCTTTTGGGGGTGAGAGGGGGGGTGAAGTTTGCACTGAATCTATCTGCCAGGATGTTGGCAATATCAGTAGGTTCAGTATATTTTGTGCTATTTTGCACTAATTCAGTGCATATCTGCAAGTTTCCATTTAGATTCTTAACATAGCTAAAGAAGGCTTTATGGTTATCTTTTGAATCTTTGGCTATTTTTCTTTCGATGTTAGCCTTGTATGATTTCATGAGGGACCTTAGTTTCTCACTGCTACTGATCAGGGATGTCTTTCCTTCATGTGAGTTGCTTTTTTTCTGAACTAGTTTCCCCCTTCTGTTGTATAGCCTGTTTATGGCAGGGGTCCACCAGACTGGTTTCCTTCTCTTAGAGGAGTGAGTCTGGGTTTTGCTAGGGATGGCATGATCCATGCATCCTTGTAGGTGCTCATACAGTGCATTTGTAAAGGTTTCTGCATCTTGGGTAGTATTATCCTTTAGCGTGGGGGCTATGAAACTTACCGCCTCTGTCTTAAGTAAGGTGAAGTTTGTTTTAGAAAAGTTTTTTACTGTGGATTCCTTAGTTGGGGGGGGGGGTGTGGACATCCAGAGTGATTAGTTTATGGTCTGATCTAACCAGTGATGGGTTGACCTCCGGTGTAGAACACCTGTCACCCATGTTGGTGATGACCAGGTCGAACATGTTTTCACCTCTGGTAGGGGAGTTTACCAGCTGATCCAGGGCATCTGAGTTGATGAATTCCAGGAAGTACTGGGCCTGGGAGTTTTTACTCAAGTAGTTTTCCCACTTAATGGTAGGTTAATTGAAATTGCCGAATATCAGGGTGTTCAGTAGGACCTTCATGTTTTCCACTGTCTCCAGAAAGGTGGAGTGGTGGTCCTGGGTCATGGAGGGTGATCTATAGCAAGACACAATTTGCATTGTAGATTTGCCCAATGTTAGTTGCACATGGATGATCTCAGAGGTATCATGCTGCACCAGTAACCTGGAGGTGTAGGTATCCTTGATGAATATGGATACACCCCCTCCTTTTGTGTTTTGGTCCATGTTCTGTGGCTAAAACATGTGGTATGAGTTGTAGCCTGGTAGTGCTGGGATGCTCTCTGGAGCCTTGAACCAGGTTTCAGTCACTGCACAGATGTTGACGTTCTCCATACTGAGGAGTGCTTCGAGCGCGTACATTTTGAGATTTAAACTCCTTGCTTTGAGTAGCATAACCCTCAGTTTTTTGTTAATTGTGCTGTTTACAGAGGTGGGTTTGATTTTTGAGCCTTGCCTAAAAAGGCACTATGGGGGCAGCAAGAGCCTTGGCCAGTATTTGAAAGCTTAGGGGTGACAGGTGCAAGCCATCTCTTGCGAAGCAATGCGGCTTGTCGAGCATGTCGCCCCAGGCTGACAGACATTGGATCCCCTTTGAATGACACCAGAAGCTATCTAATTGTTGAAATTGATCATTTTTTCTTTATACTGAGGTATCATTCTTGGTGAGGGCAGGATGCTACTCAATGTTAGGGTCATACCAGCCTGGGCTACATGATCAGATAGCTCTTCCATGTCTCTTTTCATGTAGTCCAGTGAGGTACATCTCAGGTCATTCACATCAACATGAACAATGACATAGTCATATTTGTACTTGTTCTGGAGTGACCTGAGTGCTTGTGTTATGTGGCGGATTCTGGCTCCCGACAGGCAGCTAACAGTAACCTTCTGCTTGTCCAGCCTAGTGAGTGGGATGTCAGTGTGCTTGACTATAGAGTCACCTATTACTAGTGTGTTAGGTATGTTATTTCACCTTAAGGGCTGTGATTGTGTGGCACACTGATTTTGTGTTTTATGTGTTGTCTGGTTTGTGACGGGAGGTGCAGGTTGTTTGGGTGTCTGCTTTGGAGGTCTCTGATGCTTTTGCAGGTTTTTATTTAGAGCCTCCAAGTATGATTTTGTGTATTTATGTGTATTTTTTTGCCAGTGCTGGCTTAGTAGGTCTATGTGTGGCTGGAGGTGTGATGCAAGTGTTAACCTTCTCCTCTTGACTGTCTGTGCCAGTCTTGGGAGGAGACAGCTTAGCCTCCAGTTTGGCTGTATAATTGCATCTCTCGCATATGTTAGTGTTTTGTGGTAGGAGGAGAGGGTTGTCTGTGTACATGAGGCAGTTGTAACATTGCTTCAGGATACCCAGATTCACCAGCTGGACTGGACAGTACACCTGAAATTGCCCTTTGGTCATACCTGAATAGTAGGGTGTGCTGCTTAGTCACTTGGTTGGTGAGGGGTGAATAAAGAGCCTTGCCCTGCTGGGCAATCAAGTGCCAGGGTGTATTAGTGCTTGCTATTAGTTCTGAGCAAGTGCTGGGCTGTAGGATGCTTTTTGAGTGCTTAGGTTGAGAGTTAGACTAGTTTCAAGGGAAAAACTGAAGAGGAGACTTAGTGGAGCCTGGAATAATTTAACCCAAGCTAACCAGAGCTGCCTGGCGTGCAAACCCATGCAAATGTGGTTTTTATAGCAGGGAATTTAAAGAGATAGAAATTAGACCAAAATGGCCAATAAACTACTAACTTCTGAGCTGGAACCACTCCTCCAGGGACTAGCTTAGAAAGGCGGGAAACAAGGATTTTTTTTTTTTGTTTTGTTTTGTTTTTTAAAGATAAGACAAAAACAATAAAAAAATACACTTAAAACAACTTTAAATGACTACAAATGATCAGAAAAGGCTATCGCACTTTAGTGTGTAGCCTACAACAGTTAAACAAATTATTTAAACAAAAAAAGACTTTTTAAAAGTGCAATCAGTCAAATAAGTACAATATGTGAAAAAAACAAGCTTTTAAATCACATAAAATGCTGGAAAAGTCAGTGTTTAGGTGGAAAACAGTTAAGTACAGCAAGAAAGTACAGAAAACTGATACTTAATCACTCCAAAGTCTCTCTTCTAAGCTAGAAGGCTTGTATCAGTTTAAGGCTTTCTAGTGTTTCCCAGTAGGTTAGTTACAGGAAAGATGGGAAACAAGCACAGATGTGGTCTTTTAAACCAGAAAATTGAAAGAGATGAACAAACTGTCCAAATGTTCAATAAACTACAATTTCTGGGCCAAGAACCACTCCTTTTCTGGTAGACAGGCTACCTAGTGCTTACCAGCCCCACTGATAAGCTAGAAGGCTTCCCTCAAACACGGAAAGGCTTGGGGGGCTCAGAAGCTTACAAAGAGTCCTGGATACAGCAAATCTGTATGTGGACTAGACTAGTAAAAGGAAAGACAGGAAACAAGTGCAAACTAAGGCTTTTTAATCAGAAGGTTGAAAAAATGGAAAAGCTTCCCAAATGGCCAATAAACTATCATTTCTGGGCCAGAAACCACTCCTCCTGTGGTAGATAGGTTACCTAGTGCTTACCACTCCCACTGATAAGCCAGAAGGCTTCTCTCCAGCACAGAAGGGCTTGGGGAGCTCAGAAGCTTACCAACAGTCCTGGATACAGCAAATCTGCACCTGGACTGCACTAGTTATTGGAAAGGCAGGGACCAACACAAACATGGGCTTTTAAACCAGAAAGTAGAAAGAGATGGAAAAACTGCCCAAACGGCCAATGAGCTACTATTTCTGGGCCAAAACCCACTCTTCCCATGGTAGATAGGCTACCTAGTGCTTACCACTCCCACTGATAAGCTAAGTAACAAAAGGTTGAAACCTGAAACATCTTTAAAAAAAAAACTAAAAAGAACCATTGAGGTGCTTACTCCAAGCCGTAGCCAGGTAACCCCAACCAGTCAATGCCATAAACACTACACTCTCACTGAAATGTAAAATGGCTTTTGGTAAACTAAAATGGCATGGAAATGTGCCCAGACACACAGCCTCTGTAAACAAACAAGTAGGCCCAGAAACACAATGCTGAATATAAACATGCTACAGCTATTACCTATGCTACTTAGGCAAAAAACACTACAGAAATGTTTATCACAGCAGAAAAACAGAAGTTAGCCTTTAAATGAAGGTTTTAAACAGATAAAGGAGGAAGGAGACACTAAAGATTGTTTTTAACTGCAAACAAATCAGTTATATGTTACACTCCTTGGCAGGAAATCAGAACAAACAAACAGATGTTTAACAAATGGAGAACATTTTCAGTTAATACTTTACACGCAGTGAAACTAGTTAGAAAAGATTTACAAACAGTGTAACAGCAAAAACCTTATTTATCAGGTCCCGTGAGGCAGACAGCTTTAGTGCAATCGTGAAGATTAGTTTATAGCTATAAAATTCAATAAAAGGTATGCAGCAGACAATAAAAGTGCTACAAAGATCTTAGAATAAGCAATAACTAGTAAAAAAGCAAAACGCAGGATACTTAAGGTTATATATCACAGATCAGAGTTTTGCTCAGTGCCCCTCCTCTGATTAGCTGTGTGTGAAATGGCAGAAACACTCACAAGGTAACTTCTTAAGTAACAGAAGGTTGAAACCTGAAACAACTTTAAAAAAAGCTTGAAAGAACTGTTAGAAAAATATGTATTAAGGTATATGTTTAGTGCTTATTAGAAGCTAAAAGGGTTAACACATTTCATTCTATTTTATGTACAGCTTAATTTTGTATGAGATTATAAGATGCTTTTCAAACTGCAGTATGCTTTCTGAAATTGCAAGATGCTCTCTGACCTAGTATTTGCTAGCACAGCAAAATTCATGTTTATGCCTTTTGGAAATGTACTGGGAAGCAGGTGATTATCTGCTAGGTCAGGAAAATGAATGAATAGTGAATGAATAGAACAATACTGTTTTCTATAATGTGATTGAATATGAACAATCAGCCCAGTTCATGTTATGAGAACATGCACAGCTGCGGAAAAGAAGAGATACATCAGACAAAAGACTGCTTGAAGAAATGAACTGTAATCTGTACTTGCTTTGCGCTCGAATTAGCCATAGTACCTTGAATGATAACATTGCATAGTAAAAGTTGTATCTGACCGGTGGTCGTCAAGGCCACGTTGTTTTTCTTAGGAAGTTTTTTTTGTAAACTTGATATGCCAGCAGAAAATCATGGACAAACAGCTGCTGAGAAACAATATTGAAAGAACTTGTGATTTATTACATCAGCTTAGGAGGTAATACCTTATAAGAAATGTATAAAAATAGTAGCACTTCCTGATTTTAGTTAGACAAACTCTGTATTAGCACGTTTTTGTCTCCTTGCTGCAAGATTAAAGTGCCTTAACCTGAACCTGCCATGTGTTGATCATTTTGAAGTTATTTTTCCTTTGACAGATTGGTCCTTCGGACCGGAACTCTCTCTCTTCGCCTCAGGTCAGATGGGCCAGGTGGCATGAACTGTACGGGGAAGAGACCACATCGGTTCTTCTGCTTTGAAAGACCTCCGACTGGATTGTCGTTCAAAAGAGGCCAGCCACTTTTCTGATCAGCGACTGGAGGACGAGTTGGTATATGAACCAGAGAGGATCAATCACGGAGGCTCAGGTAAGGTGAAATTTACCTTTTTTCTGTTTTAGATCAGGGACTTGATTGAAAATATTTGTCAGGAGATTTGTATTGCACAAGTCAGGGACAGAAAGATTGCAGTCTTGTCATAGATCAAGGAAACAGAATAGGTAAGACAGTTATTCTAGATAAACTGTGAAATAGAAAATCGTGGTACCATGTGAGAATAAGAAGGGTTACGTAACATTTTTTAACAATCAGAACAATATGGGTAATAAGTGCACAAAAAGTTCCCAAAACCCACCGCTAACCGAAGATGCAAAATATATGCAATCACAGCGTGCCGACAATATTGGATACTATACAAAATGGGTTAATAAATATGAATTTGATGGTAAATTAGAAAAATCCTCGCTTATTAAACTTGTCAAACAGCTTAAACCTGACGCAAAAGGTCGGGTAAAAAAGCAACGCCAAGTGGGGGTTCCTCAGGCACACAGGTGGATTGAGGAAGCAAACCGTAGGTAGCAAAAAAGTAATAATTCAAAAGCTATGTTTCTAGATAAAAAAGACAATAATTTGGTAATGGCATCAGCCCCTCCACCCCCTCCACTTCCTGCACCAAAATATGAAGCGAGTGGACAAGCTGGTCCAACTCCTCTATACCCGGCTGTCACCGCAAAGCCAGGACCATATGTTCGAGATCCCATCGAGACCAGGTCTTGAACACGTAACTTAAGAGGAGATATTGAGTTATATGAAATAAATAAAAATTCACGAGCTATGAGTGAAGAGGAGATATGTCCACTCATAGAAGTACCAAATCCGCAGGCAGGACAGGCAGGACAGGACCCAACTCTTCTAGTATATAGACCGTGGACACCGGAAGACATCCGGAAAGCCAAAGAGGGAATTCCGCATCCGAAAGTTAATTTTAGGAAATTCTTAGAAGACTTACAGGGCATGAGGGTAAGTTATCATTTGAACGGAGAAGAAGTAGAAAAAGTAGTCAGACAGATCATAGGTCCAGATTGGCACATGATTAGTGGCAACTGGAATCCCCGTGATGCAGAACATAAGCCACTCCCACTTAGCAACGCAGAACTGGATAACAGAGTGAAAGGTCTAACAGACCGAATCACTGAGAAATGGAAGCCTAGGGCAGACTGGACTTGCATTAATCAATGCATCCAACAGGAAGGTGAAACTGTTGACAGATATTATGCTAGATTATTAGAGTGTTTTAATAACCATTGTGGAATGCAGGTACCTGAAGATCAAACACATGATTCCCCATATGAGCAGCAATTAAAGAATGCATTCTTGAAAGGCAGTATTTTGCCTATAAGCAGCTTTATTACAAAGCACATGGTAGACCATCGTACAAGTAGATTATAGTCACTACTTGAATATGCTAGGCATGCCGAAAGGCATTTTAACAGTAAAAAGAAAAAGAAAGCTCAAGTATTTGCGGTAGAAGATGGAGCAGAAGTCTATGTAGTACAGTCCAGGAAAAAGGGCAAGAAAAATGCCCAGGGAAACAAACAATCTGATAAATGATCAGAAGAGTTTGAAGAAAGAAAGAAAAGGGGTGAATATTTTAATTGCTGGGAAAAAGGGACATTTAGCAAGGGATTGCAGGCAAAACAAGAAGGTAGCCATGGAAGATAAGGAGGGTGAGGACTGACTATATGATGGTCAAGAATCACTAGAAGGGAATAACCAAGAAAAGACAAATGCAAATGTGATAGAGGGAGTAGAGAATGTGATAGAAGAAATAGAGGAAGTACAAGAAATCACCGATGGTGAAGAAAGTGAAATTTTAGACTTCACATTATTGAGCCTAGAGCTCTATTTAGCAGACACAAAACCGGAAGTTACACTTCTGGTAGAGGGGAGGGAAGTTAAATTCCTGTGTGACTCAGGGGCTTCACGGACCCTGATACATCCTTCCAAACTACCAGAAAATTCAGAATCACTTGATTACATATTAGTGAAAGCAGCTAATGGACAGCTGTATCGGAAGCCACTCTCCCACAACATAGCAATAACTGACCCTGTTTCAGGGATGACCCAGAAAAGCAAAATTGTTGTTTCTGAAAAATGCCCAGTGAACCTTTTGGGCAGAGATTTTATGCAGATATGTGGCATAGCAGTAGTACCGACTATGCAGGGTATGGAAGCACAGTGACAAATGGATACTTTTGTGGTGCGACCGGAGGGTGAAACATTTTATTGGTACAGCCAGGACTTAGTTACGACTGGTCCAGGGGCAGTAACCGAAGAACTGATGAACATAGCCATCAGTAAGTCGCCCTCCCTTGACACTGATAAACAGCATTTGTTGCACTGTACTCTGTATTATTGTAGCACACCAGGACCTGATAAGGAATATGAGCAAGAACTGTTTAAAAACCATGCAAACAGATTAGTATTACGTAATCTGTACTGGGACACAGAAGGGAACAGTGTAGTCAGCTGTTCATTGCCCCAGGAATTCTTTGCACTCTATAAATCTAATCGATTACCACATGTTAGTTTAACCAAAGGCAAGAATGTGAAATGGGCAGATCTTGGAGAAAAAGTCACAAAGTGGGAAAAACAAACAGAGTTAGAATTGTCAGAACAGGGAATACAAAAACAGAAGTTAAATTGGATAACACAGACACACCCAGCTGTACACTTGCAGTCTAGTGAGGACAGCTGATTAGCACTCTTACTAGAAGAGGAAGAAAAAGCTTTATGAAGCATACCAGAAACTCTCTGGTCAACAGGGAAATCAGATGTAGGATTAATCCGTACAGCAGGACCAGTTACTATTACGCCAAAATCAGCATTCAGACCTCAAAAGAGACAGTATCCCTTAAGAAAGGATGCAGAAGTAGGAATCTAACCTATAATAGCAGCCTTACTTAAGGAAGGAGTACTGATAGAATCTCCCGATTCACCATGTAATACACCCTTATTTTCTGTTAGGAAAGCAAATGGAGAATGGCGTATGGTCCAAGACTTACAAGCCATAAATGATGCAGTAATACCTAGAGCACCTATGGTGCCAGATCCACACACTCTATTGAATAATTTGAAGCCTCAGCAGAAGTATTTTTCTGTGGTAGATATTAGCAATGCATTTTTTTTCGATACCAATACACCCTGACAGCCAACATTGGTTTGCATTCACATTTCAGGGAAAAAGGTATACATGCACGCGACTACCACAGGGGTATTGTGAAAGCCCAACAATATTTGCACAAGAGATGGCAAGCAACTTGGCAGGATTTAGCCCACCAAGAGGCAGCCAAATTTTACTTTATGTAGATGACATCCTGCTGGCAGCCCCCACCCAGCAAGAATGTAGAGAAGATACCATAGCATTACTACAATATTTAGCCACACAGGGACAAAAAGTAAACAAAAACAAATTGCAGCTGTGGAGAAAGCAGGTTAAATACCTGGGATATGTAATATCCAAAGAAGGCAGAATATTAGATGAAAATAGAAAAATAGCAATTTTGCAAGCACCCAAACCGACTACCAAGAAGGAAATGATGTCCTTCCTGGGCACGACTAATTTCTGTCAGAGTTGGATTCCAAACTATGCCTTGGAGTCTGCTCCACTGACCAACTTGATATACAGGAAGCCTATGGCAGCACAAGATTTATTACAATGGACACCAGAAGCAGAATCAGCTTTCTGCAAACTGAAACAACTGATAGCTTGGTAATCCTAAAACTAATGAGGACGCTATCATAAACGTTTTTTTCCAAACTGTAGATTGCAAACAAGGTTACATGATATCAGTGTTAACAGCAGCATGGGGATAAGCAACACCCCATAGCTTATTATTCATCACAGCTGGACCCAGTGGCACAATCCCTGCCCCAATGTGTACAAGCAGTAGTTGCAGCTGCAATGGCAGTACAGGCTTCAGCCTCAGTAGTGTTGTTCCACCCTCTCACATTGAGAGTGCCTCATGCAGTCGCAATTATTTTACTGCAAGAAAAAGTAGCACATCTTTCTCCTGCTAGACATCTTTCTAATATGACTATACTCCTGAGCCAGCCTCATATGACAAATGAACGATGTACAACTTTAAACCCATCTACCTTGCTCCCGACCCCTGCGGATGGCACACCACACAGCTGCCTGCAGGAAATTGAGCAAAAGACACTGCCTAGAAAAGATCTAATGAATGTTCCCTTGGATGATGCCGAGGTGACATATTACGTGGACGGCTCATGCAGAAGGGGTCCTACAGGACAGAATCTAGTAGGGTATGCAGTAGTTTCTGATACTGAGATTTTAGAAGCAAAGTCTTTACCACACAACTTATCTGCACAAGCAGCAGAATTGATTGCTTTGACAAGGGCATGTACCTTGGCAAAGGGTAGATGTGTGAACATATTTTACTGACAGCCAGTATACTTTTCCTACTGTACATGTTTTTGCCCAGCAGTGGAAAAATAGAGGAATGATAACATCTACTGGTAAACCGATTAATCATGCGCAATTTATTCTAGATTTGTTAGAATCTATTCAGTTACCTCAGAAAGTAGCTATTTGTAAATGCGTAGCTCATACCAAGCAACAGGATAGGATTTCAAAAGGTAATGCGAGAGCTGATATAGCTGCAAACAGGCAGCTTCAGCTTCAGAAGTATTTCTTTTGAGTGAGGAATTACAACCTTCTGAGATTTTAGATTTAGAAATGTTAAAAACAATGCAGACACTTACTACAAATGTAGAAAAACAGAAATGGATAAAAGGAGGAGCAATTCTTGAGAAAGGGTTGTACATCTCCAAAGAAAGAAAAACAATTTTGTCGTCTAACTTGTTTAGATATGCAGCTTTGTTGAGCCATGGGCAGTGCCATGTCTCAACAGGGAGGATGGTACAGCTAGTGAACCATGTGTTCACTGCATATGGATTTACAAACTACACAAAACATTTTTGTGCAGCATGCCATGTTTGTAACAGGCATCATGCACAAGTGGCATTGAAGCCTAAGCAAGGGAGTTTCCCAACACCACTGTACCCATTCCACACTATCTGTATGGATTTCATAGAACTAAACAAATGTGAAAATAAGAAATATTGTCTTGTCATTACAGATATGTTTTCCAAATGGGTGGAAGCTTTTCTGACCAAAAATCCAGATGCAGCTACCATTGCAAAAGTCCTTGTTAAAGAAATTATTCCTAGATTTTGCATACCGGAAAAGATCTACAGTGACAATGGCACACACTTTGTAAATCAAACCATACAACAGCTGAGCCGATATTTCAGAATTTCCTTAAAGAACCATTGTGCATACCATCCCCAATCTGCTGGATTAGTAGAGAGGCATAACGGGGTTTTGAAAAACAAACTTAGAAAATTGATTAGTGAGACACAGAGGAACTGGGTGCACTGCCTGCCTCTAGCACTGCTGAGCATGAGAACTGTTCCAAATGCAAAGGGGTTAACTCCTTTTGAAATATTGTTTGGGAGGGCATATTATATACCTCAGTGGAAACCTCTCATGCCTGCAGACCAGGAGGTTGACAGTTCACTTGCAGAATATATGAGACGTCTTCTAAGTAATAAACAACTTTTGCAGTTGAATTCTGTTTCAGATAAGGAACAAATCAGATCATCGGAAGCAGCAGTAGTCCCAGGCACGTGGGTCTGGGTGAAAGTTATCAAGAAAAGAAACTGGACCACACCGAAGTGGGAAGGGCCATACCAAGTGCTACTGTCAACACCCACTGCAGTCAAGATCGCAAAGCGAGCATCCTGGATTCATCTGACACACTGTAAATTGGTTACAAACTTTGAACTGGACAAAAAACTTGTTACTGTTACAGAAGAACAAAATGACCAGATACGGAGCAAGTAGAAATGCTGAACAACCTCAGAAGTATTGCATGATCATTCTGTTGGCCATACTGATAACATTAATCTTTTTGTTGTGGCCTTTCCTTTTTCCAGCCACACGAGCTGAACTGAATAAATGTGAATCATTCATAGACTGGCATCCGAACTTTAACACTTACCAAGCAATTAAATATGTGTATGCTGAAACTTTTAATGTTTCGAATTGCTGGATCTGCACAGCTATACCGACAGCATACGGGGGATTATTAATGACTGCTGTCCCCCTAGGGGTCAATGAGTCCTGGGAAAATTTGCTTTTTGATACTACAACTGTAAAATCACAAGACAAAATAGCATTGTACCTGCCTGTTACACAAAAGGGAATTGTATGTTTTTACAAAAATTATACTGTTCAGGTAGGTTGGAGTAATTGAAATGTGACTATTCCTTACAAATGTTATACCAAAGCCAATAATGCAGGTTATATCTGTGATACAAATTATGACTCATATCTCGAGTCGATTCATAAGACTATTGATGAAATACAATGTAATCCTGTTCTTTTAAAACAACTATCTATTATTGATAAGAAAATGTTTCATGCAGGGCAAGTATATATTAATACTAGAGTAGAGAACTGTTATTTTGTTTGTGAGAAAAAGGCATACAAATGGTTACCTGAGAACTGGTCCGGCAGTTGTTTTTTGGGTTACCTGGTTCCGGCCATACGACACACTGCAATTTTGCCTCAGGAAAAAATTTGAAATGTCAGAGAGGTCACCAAGAAAACCGGAAATCCAATCAGAAGGTCTGAAAATCCAGTGGGACGAATCGAAGCAGGCTGGAGAAACCATAATTCTGTAAAAAACAAAGACAAAGTGACACACATGGACTTGAGTCACACTATTATATTGTGGGCAGGTATAGCCCCAGCAGATGGCACAGTGAAATCGATTTGGGAGCTGAGAAAACTGTCCAAACTTCTTGAAGTAATGAGTAATGCAACTTTTTCTGCTCTTGAGTTAATGACTGATGAACTGAATGCTATGAGAACTGTGGTGCTTCAAAACCACATGGCTCTTGAATTCACCCTAGCGGCAAAAGGTGGTACGTGCGCTTTAATAAAAGAGGAGTGTGGTTCATATATTCCTGACAACCAGCATGAGATAAACAACCATCTTGAGGTGATTCAGCAAGTGTCGACCATGACCAAACCAGGCCCAAACCCACTGACAGACTTTTTCCAGAATTTGTTTGGGGGGTGGGGTAGCATCCTAATGAATGTCCTGATTGCCATTTGTGTGGGATTACTCCTATTAGGAGTGTGTGTTTGTTGTGGTATTCCCTGCATGAAAAGATTGATCAAAGATTTTATAGACATGTCAGTTTCTGAGACTTTATATCAAAGTACTGAAATTGAAGAACCGCTAAAAAATGAAACACTTTCATAAGTTTTAAACTGAATGACTCTCTTAACTGCAAATTCTGAATGGAAAGAGGTTAGGAGAAGAAGCAATTGTTTATGCTTTTGAAAATAGAATAAAAAGTATTAGCAGGGGGGAATGTTAGAAAAAATATGTATTAATGTATATGTTTAGTGCTTATTAGAAGCTAAAAGGGTTAACACATTTCATTCTATTTTATGTACAGCTTAATTTTGTATGAGATTATAAGATGCTTTTCAAACTGCAGTATGCTTTCTGAAATTGCAAGATGCTCTCTGACCTAGTATTTGCTAGCACAGCAAAATTCATGTTTATGCCTTTTGGAAATGTACTGGGAAGCAGGTGATTATCTGCTAGGTCAGGAAAATGAATGAATAGTGAATGAATAGAACAATACTGTTTTCTATAATGTGATTGAATATGAACAATCAGCCCTGTTCGTGTTATGAGAACATGCACAGCTGTGGAAAAGAAGAGATACATCAGACAAAAGACTGCTTGAAGAAATGAACTGTAATCTGTACTTGCTTTGTGCTCGAATTAGCCATAGTACCTTGAATGGTAACATTGCATAGTAAAAGTTGTATCTGACCGGTGGTCGTCAAGGCCACGTTGTTTTTCTTAGGAAGTTTTTTTGTAAACTTGATATGCCAGCAGAAAATCATGGACAAACAGCTGCTGAGAAACAATATTGAAAGAACTTGTGATTTATTATGTCAGCTTAGTAGGCAATACCTTATAAGAAATGTATAACAATAGTTGCACTTCCTGATTTTAGTTAGACAAACTCTGTATTGGCACATTTTTGTCTCCTTGCTGCAAGATTAAAGTGCCTTAACCTGAACCTGCCGTGTGTTGATCATTTTGAAGTTATTTTTCCTTTGACAAGAACCAATGAGGTGCTTACTCCAAGCCATAGTCCAGGTAACCCCAGTCAGCCAATGACCATAAACACTACACTCTCATTGAAATGTAAAATGGCTTTTGCTAAACTAAGATGGCCTGGAAAATGTGCTTAGACACACAGCCTCTGCAAACCAACAAGAAGGCCAAGAAACACAATCCTGAATATGGACAATGCTATAGCTACTACCTAGCTGTGTGAGTTTGTCAATGATGCCTGAGTGGGGGATAGTGTCAAAAGCCTTGCCTAAGTCTAGGTAGGCTGTATGGACAGATTTTCCCTCATCCAGGGCCTTGGTGACTGTCTCAAAGAAGTCCACCAGGTTTAACAGGCATGATCTCCTTTTGACAAATCCAAACTGAGTAGGGTCAAGTGTTTGGACATTACCTATGTTTTTGTTGATAAGGTCCATGATGAGTCACTCCATGGGCTTGCAGATAAGGCTGGTCAGGCTAACAGGTCTATAGTTCCCAGTGTCACTTGAAGTACCACCTTTGTACAAAGGGATAATGGTGGTCATTTTCCATTCAGCTGGGATGAAGCTGGTGCTTAGACTATGACTTGAAAAGAGTAGAGTATCCAGTCGTGTTGTTAATTCTTGTTGGAGCTCATGTATGACCAGCCTGGAATGTTATCAGTCCCATAGATGCTGGATTTTTGGCCTTAGAGACAAAGTTTACAACCTGCTCTTTAGAGATTCAAGGTAAGGGCAGCTGGTAGGGATGTCATGGGATACATGTAGCAGGGACAACAGAGTGAAGTTTTCACAGAACCTATCAGCTAACAGGTTAGCTATGTCTACAGTCTCAGAATATGTTGTATAATTAACTACCAGTTCAGCACAAATGTGGACCTTTCCTTTTAGGTTATGGCTCTAACTAAAGAACACCTTATGGTTGCCCTTAGTTGAGGAAGCTAATTGGATTCATTGATGTCAATGTATATGTGTTTTCATAACACTGGCACTTCTTAATTGTACTTAAATGACTATAGTTCAGTCAAACTTGTAGAGCTTTTCTCTCTGGGCCTCCACTGAGAAGGGCCTCTTGTATCCCAGCCAGACTCTCCTGGTAAACAAATGCTTATACAATTAATGAATAAATAAAGTAAATGATCTTTTAAATAGGGGGAGCTATTTTTCTGAGCATGCGTGTTAACAGTAGTTAAATCATTTGTATATATTCAACATTTTAGACATATACGTGTTTTATTAACAATTATATTAATATTTTCTCTCATATATGTATTGTCTTACCACCCTTACAAATAAATATTGGATATGACCTTCAAATACATTGTATATTGCGCTGTGTAATCATGTCTGATGAAGTTCTGTACAACTGTTTATATACATTTTATATTTTTGCACCTGATTCACACAATTGCTATGTAAGACAGACTTATACAATCCTGTATTTATGATTTAATTTTTATATATTTTATACAATTTTGTGCATAATTATTGTACTCTGTATGTAAGATACAGTTTTCTGCACTGTTCTGTGTTTGGTAGTTGAGCAGTGCTTACAATCAGTCATTTGTATTCATTGCATTACCTCAATAAAAAACAAAAACCTACCAAACAAATAAATTAATTTTAAACAGCAAACCATATAAGTTTCTCATGGTTCCACTATAAATATGAAACCTGAAACTGAAATGGCAAAATCTTGAAATGTATGTGTTTTTTTGCAAGAGGGTCAAAACTGACTGTACCTCCCACATGAGGTACAAGCCCTTCAAGCACCTCAAACTTATATATGTGTAGATATATATATATATATATATATATATATATATATATATATATATATATATATATATATATAAATATATATATAGGACAGTGTATATATATATATATATATATATATATATATATATATACATATATATATATATATATATATATATATATATATATATTTATAAACCTCAGCAACTGCACAAACATGAAGAAGGGGAAATGTCCCAAAATAAAGGAACAGTGCACACTTAGAATTGCACTAGCATTGATTTCCATAGTAAAACAGTGATTGGCATTCTGCTACTTAGCATTTTGTGATTTCAGCACTTGGTGTCAGGGAATCTGACCACAACCATGTGTAGATAAACGTTTTCTCATAACAATGAAAGGAAACTTGTTCAGGGAAAATCCATAACGCAAAATGTATAGCCACTACATCATTAAGGTGAATGGAAACATTTTTACCTGTTCTGATGTATGCTGTTTAAATTCTTTCTGTCCACAATCAAGAAATCTTGACACATAGCCAATTATGATAGCACCAGGCTTAGAATAAATTATATGCTGATTAAGTTAAGCTGCTCCTTTGTCCCATTTTGAGTAAAATATGTAAGCTTTTTTTTTTTTTAAATATTTTTAATAAAGGAATCTCGTGTTAGGGGAAACACATTTATCTTAATGACTACTCATCCCAACCCATGAACCAAAATTTCATAGCAAGAGACTTGATTTAGCTAAACTAGTATCACAAGATGATCTAAAGTATAGATTTAGTTACTTAGTCACCTTTTGTTGATTCGGTTAGTCCCACTTGGTTAGATGCATAGCATGTAGATAAAAGTATTATAACCAAACCCAATTGTATAGTTGATATATTTGTGGTAATTATTTAAGAACTTTACATTCTTGCAATGCACTGGCCACTGCACCTGTAATGTTTGTATGCTCTGCATAAAGTTGTGTACATGACATCTTTATATTGTAAACATGCAGTAACTACACAAAAATGGCACAAATACAATATGTGTTTGAAAAAGGTTTTGGACTGCCTAACTGCTGAAACTGTAATATAATACTGCTGTCTAGCTCATTCTGTCTGTATTTTCATCTTCTCTGTTTCCTCTGTCCTTCTTTTCTCTTCCCTTTTTACCCTTCCAGTTATACAATTTAAACCTTTACTGTTTTCTTGTCTTTTATAATCCTCCTCATGTGACCTCCTTATTCTTTCATTGTCTCTTAGACATAAATCCATTACTAAGAAAAACAAAACATCCTTCCAGATCACTACCTCCTGTTTAAAAGTAGGTGGATGCCCGCACCACTCTGTGAACTAAATATACCCCAGTCCTCTAAAACCACCCCTACCACGAGGACTACCTTCCTACACTTTCTACAGTTAATGTATGTGCTTAAATTAATGAAGGCAACATCCTGCTGTGTCCTGTCATTATTTTAACTGTTCAGTAATTATCCTTATTTTTCTTATGTTATATTAAAGACCATTCCCTCACAGAACAGCATACGGTAGTTCCCTGGATGCAACCCTAAGAGTTGCTTAGTCTTCACTTTTTTTTTAGATAATTAGGACTCCTTATTTAGTAATTGGCTTAATATTTTATTATCTGATGGAATCTAATCCTGCTTACCTACCCCCCTTCCAAGTACCCATTTCCCACCATCCATTTAATATGTTATTTTAACTGACCTGTTAAAACTAGATTGCAATTGGCAACACTGTATTCTTAAGCCATTTACTATTTATTTCTACTATGCCATTGTGTTGCTTTATTTTTCTTTTTTGTGGTTGAAATGTTTGACCAATACTCTTAGGCAAGTTAAAGCGTATTTTTTTGTCTAGCTCCACTTACTGCTTTTATTTAAATAAACAATAGTTTTCCAGCTTTAGAAGTTCTGGAAAAGATATACCTTTCTGATTGTTTTTTATCTGAAGCATGCTACTTTTTACCATGTCCTTCCACTCAGTTCTCCCTCTGTTTCACACGGGCCCACTTTGTCCTGTCTGGTGGATCCCAGCCATAAACAAACTATACAATAGAAGGAGGAAGCTACTACATGATAGAGCAAAATCCCAAAAAGGGAAGGCATCTCTGATCAGTATTAGCAAAAAATTACGGGCACTCATAAAATCGTCTAAGGCCAGCTTCGAGAGATAAATTGCACAGGACACTAAGGATAATCACAAGGCTTTCTTTAGTTATGTTAGGAACCTGGGTGGGAATTCCCAGATATGCTCAGAATTAGTCCAAAATGACAAAAAAATACACCGAACCCACAGACATTGCCAACATCCTAGCTGACAGGCTCAGAGCAAACTTCTCCCCCTCCCTCCCCACCAAAAGGGCAAATGTCTATCCCAGCAGAGTGCTGCCCCCCTAACATCTCAGATGTTCAGGTAAGAGCCGCCCTCTCCAAAGCAAAAAACACAGCATCAATGGGACCAGACAGTGTCCCGGGCTGCATCCTACATGAACTCCATGAAGAGCTAAACCCAAACATAAAACTACTGTTCAATCTCAGCCTTACTACAGGATATGTACCCAAAGAGTGGCGTACAGCAACAGTGGTCTCTCTCCACAAAGGTGGTGCCTCAACGGATCCTGGAAACTATCACCCCATAAGCCTGACTAGCTTGGTCTGCAAAGCTATGGAAAGGATCATCATGGACCTCATAAATAAAGATATTGGGGACCTACAGACACTGGATCCTACCCAGTTTGGCTTTGTTAAGGGCAGATCCTAACTCTTAAACCTGGTTGATTTCTTTGAAACAGTCACCAAGGCCATTGACGAGGGGAAGGTGGTCCACAGCCTACCTGGACCTTGCAAAAGCCTTCGATACAATACCCCACTCAGGCATTATAGATAAGCTCACCAGCTTAAATATAAACCCCTATGTCACTAGATGGGTTGAAAACTGGCTCAAGGACAGAACCCACATGGTTAGAATTGCTGGAGCCATGTCAGACCCCAAACCAGTTACAAGTGGCGTCCCACAAGGCTCAGTCCTGGGACCTCTCTTATTCGGTATATATTTCTCGGAGGTACAGGCCAACATGGAAGGACTGTGGCTGACCAAGTTCGCAGATGACTGCAAACTGGGAGCCATAATTGACTCTTCAGCTGACACAAGCATCCTCCAAAAGGGCCTCATAGAAACAGACAACTTGTGCCAGAGCCATGGCCTCAAGCTAAATGCCAAAAAATGTATAGTCATCCCCTTTGGCAAAAACAAAGTGCCCACAAATTACCACATAGGTGGTAATCCATTAAGTACAGAAGAAGTAATTAGGGACCTGGGGACCCAAGTTGATAGCAATCTCTCATTTGACAACCACGTGGCCAAAATGGTTAGAAAAACATTTTATATAGCCCACCTAATCATGAAGAGATTCACATCTAGATCAGGGGAGGTCATCGTGCCTCTTTACTCATCCCTCATCAGGCCCATAATTGAGTACAATGCCCCTTTTGGGATGTACCTTACCAGACACCTGCAGCAACTAGAAAAACCCCAAAAGTACCTCACCAAGAGGATCAAAGGGCTCAAACAGATGCCATATGCTGCCCGGTTAAAGAAACTCCAGCTCTAATCAGTGGCATACCACCTGCTCAGAGGCGATCTGTGTCTGACATATAAAGCCATGTCCAACCCGGAATTAATGGACATGCTGCACCTCAGAAAATCCAAATCCCATCGAGCTACGTGCTCGAGAGACTTGAACCTCAGCACTGAAATAAGTAGGACATGCTGGAGGGACAGATTCATAACCCAGAGGCTCCCTTCACTCTGGAATAAAATCCCAGTCCAGGTTAGGCAGAGTCCCTCACTGACTCTCTTCAAGAGGAATCTTGATGAGTGGATGGGAGATTGTAGGTTTACCCCGGGTATCACTTCTGTGTCACTGTTAGACAGAGGCACAGTATACTAACCTCAAAAAAGGGACTAGCAAAATTAATTTAAAATGGGTGGAGAAAGCCAAACACACTCTGGCTAGGCTTATAAATGCCCTAGGGCAGATAGCCTAGTATGAACCTATGAGCCTATGAACATATCCTCAATTCCCACCCACTCTATACATCACTACAGTTATAGCTCTAAATTCCTCCTCCTAATTACATCCACCTTCTGACACCCAATAGAATTTCACCTTACATAAGCACACCCAGCTTACTGACATAAACACTTAACAATACTAATTACTGCAATACCCTCATCCACAACTACTTTTTTCTCCTGATTTTTCTTTTTTTTTTCTTTTTTAATCTTCCCTCTTTTCTTCCTCTGAGCTTCTCAATCTAACTAGCATCATGAATTCTGCATCACTAAACAAATGAGTACACTCCCTTCTCTGTCTAACTCTTCTTATCCTAACAACCTCCACTTCCTTAAATCCTGTCACAACTTTTTCTTACAGACCCTCTGTGATATGAATGCGATACGAAAGAGGGGAACATTGAGAAAGTATGATTATTTTGACTGTTGCCTCACTGTATCTCGATATTTATTTTATTCTTTCTTATTTCTTTTTGATATATAGAATGATGTTATATTCTGAAACATTCTAGTCTTCTGGGCAGGCATAAAAGATGATGCTCTGTTCTGGAACATTCTGATGATCTCAGCAAGTTACATTTGATTACGAAACATACTTTGTTTACTACTTTTAGTTATGAAACATGACTTGTCTGGAATTTTCAAGTAATGTACTAAAACTCACAAGGTTATTGGAATATTCCAGTGTAGTACTCGAAATTTGCAGAATCATTGTACTTGGCAGGATTTGCTGTTCCTTCTGGGGTGGGTGGCCAACACCACAAAATGTCTAGCAAGATCCAGCCTACACTGGAAAGTACTGATTCTCATGACTTGTGGTAAACAACTTGGTTATATATAGACAGGATTCTCTGCATTCAGGCAGAAGCCTCACCTGTGGAGTGGACGCACTGCCCAGGACTGTTTTCCCGATGAGGACTCCTGCCTGACTGCAACGGGGCTTCCCAGTCGAGACTGAAGACAGGATGAAGTTTTCCCTTTATCGGTGATGTATAACTTTCTTTAAATGTATTGTCTAATCTTTCTTTCTGTTAAACTTTTTATTTTTAGTAGAATAGAGTGGATTTACTTTTCCATTTTCGAACAGATAAATAAAGCTTATTAGCTTGTCAGTCTTTTTGGTAAAAATAAAGTTTGTATTAGTTCACTTTTGGTGAAAAGTGTCTTTATTTTGAATCCTGCTCATTAGGCAATACACCCTCCCCTACACTAACCACTCCAATCCTATTTCTCAAAGCTATTCTCAGATATCAACTAAATACCAATTTCAACCTAAATCCACTCTTACTCCCAAAATTCCATATACTCCCAACTCTGAAACCCTCAGTATAGTCACACTTAACCTTCAGAGCATCTGCAACAAAATTACCAACTTCCATGCCTGACTATCACATAATACTCCTGACATTCTAGCTGACACTGAGACCTGGCTTAAACCCAACATTAAAGACTCTGAAATCCTCCATTCTGGTTATAACATTATTAGAACTGACAGGCTTCACAAGAAAGCCAGAGGCTTAGCACTCATCTATCTCAGTTCATTTAATATTACTCCTTATACTAAACTCATCCCTCAATTTCATAACACAAGAACTACTAATTACATTCCTAAAAATCAACAATACTAAACGCTTATGTGCTACAGTAATATATATTCCACCTGCACCCAACATCCCTATCCTAGAAAACATACTGTCATGGAATGCAAATACTATAAAAAATGAAATCATCATTCTATGTGGCGTCAACATCACTTTGCAGAACCTTACCTCTAAATTCCCTTTCTAATATAAATCTACTTAACTTTACTCAGCTCATCCCCATTCCCAATAAATTTTCTAAAAATGACAGTCAGGGCTCCATCCTTGACTGGATTCTTGTTTCTGATCAGAACAAATTCATTAATGCAGGTTCCCTCCCAGATACATTAACTATCTCCCTGCCTTTGTTCTTAGAACTTTCTCTCACCCTCTTAAACAACATCACTACAAAACTATTCAGGATATGGCTAACTTTGACCAACACTCATTTATCAACACACTAAAAGGCATAAAATGGTCTTTCCTCAGAATATTTCCCCTAGATGAAGCTGTCAACCACCTTAATACAATCTTTATGGATATCCTTAGCCATCTTGTATCCCTTTGCAGAAAGAGAATCAAAAGCAACCATGCACCGTGGCTTTCCAAAGCAACAAAAGAATTAATGTGAAAAAGAGCTAGACTCTGCAAACTTTGGCTCACATCCAAACCCCCTTAGACCTAATAACGTTTTTGTGTAACCAGTCAAAAAAATCTGTAACAAAGGACAAAGCACACTGCTATCTAACATTACAATCTACACACAAACAAAATCCCAAGAAATTCTGGTCCTCTGTTACTTCACTTCTCAATTCTGGTAAAATAAAAGTAATCTCAATCTACATCCTTATAAAAACCCTGCACAAATTGCCAACCTCTTCAACCATCAACTTCACTGAATGCATTTTGAATCTTACTTCCAATACTTCAACTATTCCCCCTCCCTGAAACCTTACCTCACCCAACTCTACAATATCCCAACCCACCCCCAGCATTCTCTCCCTCCTCCTTCTCCTCTTGACTCACCTTCAGCTCTCTGCACCACTTCCCCTTCAACTTCTCAAGCTTTTGATCTACAGCTTTTCTCTGCTTATATGATTAAGAGGCTACTTCTCAAACTTAAATCCTGTTCTAACTCTCCAGATTATCTTCCTGTAGAATATCTCAAAATTGCTGCAAAAGCCATTGCATCTCTTATAACCATCCTCATTAACAGAACTATCTTAGAAGCTTAAGTCAGAACACTCTGGAAAAAATCATTTCTTATATCACTACACAAAGGTGGAAACTCAATTGAAATGTCAAAATACCATTCTATTCCCTTACTGTCACCCATTTCAAAACTTCTCAAAATTACTACTCCACAACCTCCTAAAAAATCAACTCCTTACTTCCATGCAACACTGGTTTAGACCATTTCACTATACTGACACAGCCTTACTATCCTTTATAAACACAGTTAATAAAGCACGTGACTCAGGCAAACATATCTCTTCCTTATTTCTCAATCTATCTAAGGCTTTTGATGCTGTTCCTCATCCTGTTCTCTTACAAAAGCTCAAGTGACCTAGGAGTGTCCCCTCCTTCTGTCAGGTGGCTCACTAGCTACCTATCTGACAGACAGCAGGCAGTCAAATGGCAAGACTGTCCTTCCACATACCTTCTTACCACAATTGGTGTCCCCTAGGGCTCTATATTTGGCACTGTCTTATTCAATGTTTTTATTAATGACTTACATAGTTCCTCCTGCCAGAGTACACTCATACAATATGCTGGTGACTCAACTGTCATTTGTTCTTCTAACACTCTGTCCCATCTTCAACAAATCATCCAAGATGCCTTTACTTCCATTGAAACTTGGCTTACTAATAATTGACTGCTACTTAACCCCTCAAAAACTAAACATGCTTTTTACCCCTAAAACACACTCTAAATAAAAGTCAATTCACTAGTCCCTGACAGAATAATACAAAAATTGAAGTAGTTCCCTATACAAAACTAGATGTCACCATTTATGAACATCCTAAGTTTGATATAGATAGTCAAAATAGTACTAAGAATACATCTCAGAAACTTGGTATTCTCTACCGGCACAGACTACTCCTAGTTACTCCCACTAAATGCACTCTAATCACTTCTTACTTTCTACCCACACTCTTATATGGTGCCCCAATACTTACAAACTTAAAAATTACCCTTAAATGCAAGCTTGAAACTTGCTACAATAAAGTTGCAAAATGTTCTGCTGATGCAAAATACTCCAGACACCACTGTATACCTCTTCGCATGCCTGAACCTCCACTCTGCTTTACCTTCCTTTAGCTTAAAATGCCACATAAAATCATTCATAGACCCATGACCTGCCCTGCTCTTATTAGTATATACCAAAGCTACATACCAAACAGATCTCTCAGGTCAGAAAATAAGCAACTTCTCACTGAGAATTATCCCAGCAAACTAACCAGCCAAAATGTATACTCTTTCTCCATAACCAAAATCTGGAATACCCTTCCCTTCACTATCAGATCAAAGCAAAATCACACATCCTTTAAACTCTCGCTTAAGGAATATCTTTCCAAATCATGGAACTGCTCCTGTTCAACCTCAGGTTGATTATTTCCCTAATTCTTAATTTCTACTACTTACCTTTGTTCTCACTTTTTTCTCTCCTTTTTGTTGTCCTCCCCCCCTCTCCCCTGTTCCACTCTACTTACTTCCTACATATCTTTCATAATAGCTGTTTCTTTATGCATTGATAAGTTATCCGAAGTTTGTAATGCAAAAATACATATTGAGTATCTGTTATACCAACTTAATCTTCTCTGTATTTTTTCTTTGCTATAATACTACTAGTATTTTCCAAGGATTTATGTATATAATTTATATTAATGGAGCTTTTCTCCCTGGTTCTCCACTGAAAATAGGTTCTTCCTGGTTCAGTTGGACTTTCCCAGTAAAGAAATGTTAAATAAATAAATTGTCTAAATTAGACATGCAGTTCAGTAAGAAACATTTTTACTTAAACACATGCAAACTTATCGAGTAACTGTAACTCATTTAAGTATTATAAAAACATTCTCATAAGGTAATGCAAAGAACAATAAACGAAAAAAAAAACAGAATTAACATCATAGCAGAACTATAAAGGCAAAGTATGGCTCCTATATTGTAAAGAAAATTAGTATAAATCAGCACTGAAAGAATTTGACGATTGACAATGATTGCTTGGCTCTCTGAGCTGCTCATTTTTAGAGTACTACACAAGATCCAAATCATACTAACAAATACGTATTTAGCTCCTCTTAAATGCTGCCCCATCTGTGTTTAAAGCTTTTGTGATATGTTACACTATATCTGCATGTAGCATGTCATTAGGTAGATGACTGCAGACATCCAATACCATGTAGATGTGCGCCTACTTGTTTTAAGGTAATGGCAGCACTATATGATATTCAACTTTTATATGATATCCCCACCTATTTCTATAAGACTATATAGGTTATACTCTGGAATCCGTGTTTATATGCTTCTTATGACAACCATACAGTGCTGGTATTCAGTAAACCAACCCTGTCCAGTATGTGCTCTTAGAATTATGAGGTATCAACAAATACCCACAGTACTCCAGAGGGCCTGAAACAGCCATCTGAACTGAAATGTACCTTTTTAGTTTCTGCTGCTGATGTTGCTTGCATATTATGTTACTATACAGGCCCTCCATTCTACTCTGCCACACCTAGATGAATACTGCATCAATAAATCCAGTTTTTATCATACATCCCTTAACATAGCTCACAACTGTCCATAAATTTGCAGACGGTCCTGATTTTGCTTCATATTTTCACCCTATCTCCATAACATTTTTCATTTTTTGGCAAATCACTGATGATTACAATCAGTCAATAAATAATGCCAGAAATTAGAATATCAAACTTCTTCTTCAGAAAGTGCAGACTGATGCAAAACCTGTTGCTTATTAACTTTCCTAGTAAATAAGAATAATATTTAAAAATTATCTGTGATTTTTGGAAGTTTGTTTTTCATTACTTTTGATCAAAGAAGTTGAGGGGTATGTTCCCTAATGGTGTAGCAGAAACTGAGTAAACTATATTGTGATGACATGCCCCTCTTTACTCTGGACCGGCGATCAAGGAACCCTAATCCTCACCCTTGACACCTGTGAGAGGCGGTTGCTAAAAACAGGACATGAATGGATTTACACAGTATTTCAAATGCAGCTCTCTGTATCCAACACAATTTCTCCCAAGAGTACACAGGGAACATGCTCCACTGGAACTGGACTGTCGGTCTTCCCATATCCTAAACAATATCCACCTTGGAGCACTGTGTCCCAGTTCCAGGTATCTGGCACACATACTTGAATATCTGATTTTTCACACTCACACACATACACACCTAGGAAAGGCTGACACAGATTCATCATCTGTGTCCCCTCTCTCCAGATTATAGTGTAGCTCCCACCAGCCAAATATTCTAAGGCTCTTACAAGGGGTAACCAATTATATTGTGTCAAATTAATACTGATATGAATGGTAGAGTGTGTCTGAAGCAGTATGGCTTTTTGGAGTGTCCACAGTGACACTGCAATAAGCACAGGTACTCTCAAGGTATTAAAAGTACTCACTAAAAGACCAGCCACAATGAAAAAGTATAACAATATTTAGTAATGGATAATAAAACTAGAAAATAGGAAATACCTAATATTTAGTTACAATAAACATCAAGAGTTTGCATTCATAGGAAATATAAAAACACATTTGGATAGAATCTCACATGCAAAAAAAAAGAAATAATACTAAATAGGTTCATAGGTTCATACTAGGCTATCTGCCCTGGGGCAATTATAAGCCTAGCCCGATTCTGTATGGCTTACCCCACCCCTTGATTTGAGTATACTGTGCCCTTTTTAAGGTTTAGTTTACTGTGCCTCTGTCTAATAGTGACACGGGAGTAATCCCTGGGACAAACCTACGATCCCCCATCCACTTATCGAGATTCTTCTTGAAGAGATTCAGTGGGGTGCTCTGCCTAACATGAATTGGAATTCTATTCCAGAACGAAGGGAGCCTCTGGGTATGAACCTGTCCCTCCAGCAAGTTCTATTTATTTCTGTGCTGAGGTTCAAGTCCCTCGAGCGTGTGGCTCTAAGGCATTTAGACTAATCTCACAGTACTTTTCCTAACTAACTAAAGAGAAACTGTCCCTAGTTAACTCACTTAATACCACAAAGCAAGATGTACTGCTGAGATGTTCCTTCCACAAGGCAAAATGAGATACTCCAGATACACACACAACTGTACACCTAACAACTACTAGTAACTGAACTGAGGTAACTGACATAGATCTTTTATATCAGATTCCAAAGAAAAACAAAAAACAAACAAACTGCTGCTGCAGAGTTCCAGCCTTCTTCTGATTATAGAATTATATCACATCTAGCCACCTGACTCTGGCAAAGTCCACATTCAGAACTATGTTAAGATTGTGTTGCAGCATTTTTAACATAAGCAACTTTTAGAAACACATTTTTAATACGAACATCTGTAGAAATTAATGTGTCAGTCAGTGACATAAGATTATTTACAAAACTTCAGCCAGCCATGCTGGCAGATGCCACAAACCTTCAGTGATAACTGCTTATAGGCTACTGAAGTTCAGTTAATATTTTGCCACTCTGACACCAATAAAATGTGACAACATGCCCCTCTTTATCCTTGGCCAGCGATCAAAGAGCCCTAATCCTCATCCTTGACACCGGTGAAAGGCAGTTGCTAAAAACAGGACAGTAATGGATTTACACAGTATTTCAAATACTGGTCTCTGCATCCAACACAATTTCCCCCAAGAGCACACAGGGAACATGCTCCACTGTGAATGGAAATAAAACCATCGACCACAGTGTAGAAGCAGATGGCAATTGAGGCACAAACCAGAAACTCTTGACAGGTATAAATAAAAACGATTTATTCCACCAACGTAAAACACAGACTAAGCGCTTTCACCAGATACACTGGATTCATCAGAGTCATAGAAAACACCCAGCAAGCTGTTCTTAAATACCATTCAATTGTCAATGATTCAATTAATCAATAAACTAATCAAATGTTGGATATCAACTGAAACAACCTTCAAAAACAGCCCTTACAAACATTGAACTTCCAACATTTGTACATACTAGATAATTTAAAAGTGTATATATATATATATAATAATATGTGTATACTAAACAAATACCCTAAATACATATACAACCTAAAAACTATAAAATAATTATTAATAAATACGTCCAGATTGAAATGAAATAAAATGAAATGAAATAAAATAAATACCATTGATTCTAAATGGCTTAAATGAAACTAGCCCTATATTTCAGTAGGGGTTTCAAGGAAATACTCTCATTGATCCCAGGGAATTTAGTGGCATTCAACCTAATCTGCCATTCCATTTCCAGTAATGCTACATAATTATTAATATCACCATGGTGATTAGATTGAACCCTATCTACGATGAAAAAATAAAAATTTTTTAAACTCATGACATCCCCGGGAATGTGTAAATAGTGCATTGTGTTCATCCCTTCTTCTAATAGAGCCACAATGTTCTCTAATTCTCTCTTTCAAACTTCTCGTAGTCATGCCGACGTAAAATGCGTCACATGACATACAAGTCGCTATATAAACACAATTCCTTGTCCTACAATTACAGTCCAGGGCATGCAATGGTGTCATTTAGAATCAATGGTATTTATTTAGAGAACAGTGCATGTGTGGCATCTGCCAGCAAAATTATTTACAAAACTTCACCCAGCCATGCTGGCATATTCCACACATGCACTGCCCCACTTCTCCTGGCATAGCTGGCAATATCTCACAATGTCACATATGTTATAAATTTTTGTTGGATTAAGTAATCTGAAAACATAAAAGGACTGCAATAATAAAACACTGAAGAAGGAAAGCAAGAGTGCCTTGTGGAGCAGGATGACTGGCCATATTATGGGTAAAGGCAGTGACCATGTTATGGCCATCTTTCTTCACAGCAGTTTGTTTGGGATTTATGCTGCCTGGCAGATCCTCTTTCAAAAAATGTATGAAAGCAAGGACGGTGCTGCATAGAGATATCCACGGTAAGATGGATGGATGAAGGAAAATATGCATCTGCTTCCTGCACTGAATCATTATATATTCATCACCAGATCTGGAGCCACGCAAGATACAGCATAAAATAAAAATCCCTGTCCAATCATGTTCTGGGACCTTACTGAAATGAAAACAGTAAATGCATGCACAGTTCTCCAAGACATGTAATACTCTGCAATCACTTTAGCAAAATTTCCAATGTGAATTTCAAGATTAAAAAACTGTAAAATGTGGTTTGTTTGCCCAAAAACAAAACCAATAATCCAAATGCAGGCACCAGAGACCAAGCGGATCCAACACACAAGCATTTATTGCAAGAAACAAACAAACACACAGCACATAGAGCATGGCCCTAAACATTTATATTATAAATTCACATTCTCTTTGAAAATCTTTGTCATCCGAGGTCATTCTACTAGCACGGACCAGTTGTCCTTTTATTACCCCTCTTTTTTGATAAGGAGGGTGGGCACTGGTGTAGCGTATGAGTTAGAGAATGTCTGTTATTTTGTATTTTAGATTTAAAGCCATTTTTTCTGTTTTCTATGTATTTTACATTTAAAGCCATTGTGAACCCTTTGTATGTTTACGTCTAAATAGTTCAACTCTGTATTGTTGAGTTGATATGTGAATTTAAAAAATTGTAGTTTTTGAAATATAATCAAGGAATTCTTGAAATTTGTTGTCTATACTAGCCCAGAAAAGACATATGTCATCTAATAAGTGCCCATAAAAATTCCAATATTGCTTGTAATTTGAGGTAAACACATATTTATTTTCCCAATATTGGAGAATAATGCTGGCATATGTTGAGACACAATGCACCCCCATTGCCACTCCTTTTAATTGTCTGTAATATTCTCCTTGAAAATATATAAAATTGTTCTTAAGAACTACATCCATTAAAATTAGACATGTACAAAATATATTAAGGGGAATGTCATTACAATCTGCTAAAAATTCCTCAAACCATGAAAGTCCCGCATCGTGTGGAATACAGGTGAATAAATCCACCACATTTAAAGTAATGAAACTTTTTGTGTTCAGTTGTAATGTATCATTCAGCCATCTTAAGAAGTCCCAGGAATCCTTTAAAATGTTCGCACTTTTCAGTACTACACTTTTTAATTTACAATCAATGTACTTTGCTAAAGGTGCTATGACTGACCCTTCTGCTGAAACAATAAGCCTGAGAGGTGGATTTTTTTGGAATTGTTAAAGCACCAGAGAAGAAATTAACTCTCAACTGAATTAAATCATAGATACCATTTCCCAGCACACATTTCTATTTCTCCCTGAGACTCCTATGAAGGCTTGTACCTTCATCCCTCACTATGGTTTTATCTTGGTGAGGTCCATAAGTGAGCTATTCCAGTTGTAAGTGTCTCTTGTGATGTCCAGTGCAAGTACGTGATGGAGCACTGATCCCAAGAATGACCCTAGTGAACTTTAACCTACTACCAATCAAGTGCTAACAGGACAAAGTTTCAACTCATCGATTCAAATTCACCAGTGTTGAAACCCTCAGACAGTCTTACCTGTACACAATTAGTACCAGTACAGTTCCTTTTTATGCATTCAAAATGATTTTGTGGTGTGTGTGTGTGTGTGTGTGTGTGTGTGTGTGTGTGTGTGTGTGTGTGTGTGTGTGTGTGTGTGTGTGTGTGTGTGTCTGAGATACATTTCAAACTGCAGACATTGTAAACAGAAACTACGATCCTTAAAAAGAAGGTACTTCCAGCTAATATTCTACACATCTAATCAGCATAACACTTGAATATCAAATACCATATAACTTTCCCCATTTCCAGAAGGAACATGAAATGGAATGTTACTCATACGCACATTTAAAAAAAAAACAGACTATGACAAAAATGGTGAAAAATATAAACACACTATCAAGTGTAAAATCTGTAGACTTTGATGAACTATATTGTAAAATCCTACCACAAAAGTTCATTTAATTTTGATTTAGACAAAAAGGAGATATAATCTGTATGTCTTTGTTCTTTAAATTATTGTTGCTACAATATGTTGATTGCGCAGTATGGTATATTGTGTTTTAGACAGCTTCAAAAGTCACATGTGATGATGGGATTCAGAAAATTGTATGAAAGGTTAAACCAAGCCTGAAAATAGGGGCATACCTTCAAAAATGGGGACACCCTGTCTTTTATCTTTGTGGTCATACGGCCATGGAGATAGTATATTTAATTAAGAAGGAGTAGCTTCCCAAAATGGTGGTACAGGGGAGTTTCCCCTGCAAAAAGTTAATTTTCAGAAGTTTTTATTTAGCTGAAGGTTTCAATATTCATCATCCATTTCAGTCTTCCATCTAGTTTAGAATCTGAGAAATTGAAGCGACTCTGTTGAGAACATCACTACACATTTTTTCCCATCAAAAGGATTCTTCCTAACAGTGATATTTCACTTTGTATCCTGCCACTCAGTCATACTGCTATCCATTTAGTCAACATTATCTACTTCCGAGCCATTACAGTACACCTGCAAATCTCCTGGGAGGGATTTATAGAATTCAAGGTATACAATATAAAATGGATTAATTTTGCCAAGTTTCAGTTTCAAAAGAATGAATCAAACTGGACTAATGCCACCTGTTTTCTACAAATCCATTTTTGTACTTGTACTGCATTTTACTGCTCTTAAGGAAACAGGTAGCCCTGTCCTAAGGAAGCAGATAGATGTTGCCTTAGCATTTTGTCCATAACTTTAACTATCTGTATCAGGATTGTGGGTCTGTCTTTCCTACAAGATATTTCTACCTCATCCCTTATGCGGTACCTGGCTAGCCTTAGGGGTGTAGACTGAGAAGACAACTAACAAGGGTGCCACTCTCACTTTTCTGGTAGAAATGCTTTACAGGCATGTATTTCTATACAAAAATAAATAAACAATGGAAAAGCATCCCTGTAAGACCAGTGAGACCAGCGGCCTAGGCAAGAAGTTCTGTAGATCTGGCTGTTTAATTTATTGGACTCTTGCTCATCACACTGACTGTCTAGCTAGACAAAGAATAAGGTAGATCATGGGAGGGGACAGAGCAAGTGGTCAGCAAATTCAAAACTGTGAGAATTTGGCATGAAGAGAAAGCTTAGTGATGGCATGAGGTAAGTATTATTTTAGTGTTGTTACTGGAAGAACTGGAGGACAACTAGATCATTTGGATACTTGGGAGGTAGTAGTCCTTGGCTATCCCTGATTTCGCAGAATATAACTGATTTTTGTTTAATATGCTTGCCTTGTCCTTTGTTATACCTTTCAACTGTCCTGATTTTTGCAAAATGTCCAGATTTTTTCCTTATACTATTGGTCCATTCCACATAAAATTGGTTTTCTGGCTAATCATTGAACGTGGAAGTTATCAAATATGTACAGACATTTGAATTATAGACTTAATATCCTTCAGAAAGGCATGCTAAGGCAAACTTTGTTATTCTACCAAATTTCTAAATTTACAAGAGCAATATTTGAAATCTGTACCTGATTTTGGGTCTTTGTCCCCCCATTATTTTTGACTTTGTCCAGATTTCCTGTGCTAAGAGGTTAAGAGGTATGTCACTCATATTTCTTTATTCCCTGGTAAACCACTAGGGATTACAGTCAGTCTGAAATGTCAGACATTGGAGTTTTGCGCTTCTTTTTCCTCAGAAATTGTTGATACAAAACCTGTTGTTCTACTAACTAAATGAATTCAAGTTAGCATAAAAATGCTAGCCAGTCTGGCAGAGAAAACAACAAACGGTTGCTTTTTACTCATTATTCAGATGTTGCAGGATCATTTTGATTTATGTGAAGGAACTTGGAATACTTTAATGAGTAGCAACTGTTTCCATAGAACAAAGTAAAAACACATTACATTGCTATCATTTTAGCTATAACTGTTGAGTGGGGGTGGGTGGGTAGAAAATAACTGTGATATCCTGGTAAATAAGGGATACCACACGGTTCTGGAGTTGTAAGGCCTTTCTTTATTAAGAGCCTTCAGGTGCGCACCCATGCTACATGTTCACAACTTCTGCAAGTCATCCATACACCGGAAACAACAAGTTACCAGAGAATACAGAACCAACACTACATGTTGAATTCCCCACAGCGCCCCTACAGTGCAATAACAAACTTACCAGCCCGAATACTACATTCCTCCCCTTTTAAGCTATGACATACATCACTTAATTTCTAAATAATCGGCTAGGTAATACACGGTTACCATACAATCGAGCTATGTTGTACTGTTAATCTATACATGCACTTAACACTGATAGTCCTTCAAGTAGCTAGGTTTAACCAGCACACGCTTAGAACGGCGCAATGGTACCACCTTAGGTGACTCGGATGTCACAGTTACCCTCTCTGGTACCGGTGTGTTCATCTCTGGAACAACTGGATCCTCGGGAACCTCTCCTTCTGAGTTCCGGCGATCTCCCTCGGCCTCCAAGATCTGAGATCCTCCTGCCGCTGCGAGCCCTTCTCCCAAAACTAACGGTATCTCTGGGGCTTGCAGTTCCATGAAGTCCTTCTTTTGTTCGCTCCGCAGAATCTGATCTACATGTCTCCTCACCAAGAAACCTCCATTCAACCTCACCTGGTATGACAGTGGACCTGTACTTTTGACAATGAACCCTGGAATCCATTTAGGTCCATAACTGAAGTTTCGCGTCATCACTGCATCTCCCTCCAGGAAACTTCTCTCTCTCCTTCGTCGATCATGATGTTCTTTTTGCCTCCACTGGGTCCTCTCTACCTTAGCTCGGATGTTTGGATGCACCAGGTCCAATGTTGACCTTAATCTCCGTCCTTGCAACATCTCGGCAGGTGACAAACCCGTGGTAGACTGGGGTGTAATACGGTAATTGAATAACACCCTTGACACTTTGGCTGCCATACTTCCTTCTCCGGCCTTTTTCATCATTGCTTTAAAGGTCTGGACAGCCCTTTCAGCACAACCATTTGAAGCTGCATGGTATGGTGCCGATGTGACATGTACGATGCCATTTTTTTCCAGAAACCCCTTGAACTCTTCACTCGTGAAACATGAAGCATTATCTGATACAATAGTCTCTGGTAGTCCTTGGTTACTGAAACTCTTCCTTAGGCATTCCATGGTAGTGGTAGAAGTGGGTGTTTTGACTGGATAGGCATCCATCCATTTAGAATGAGCATCCATGATTATCAAAAACATTGCCCCTAAGAAAGGGCCGGCATAATCTATATGAAGTCTCTGCCAAGGTCGACTCGGCCACTCCCATGGGTGTAGTGGTGCCCCCACAGGTAAGTTACGATGTTCTTGACAGGTGTTACACTCTTTCACAGTGACTTCAATGTCGTGGTCCAACTTGGGCCACCAGAAATAACTTCGTGCTAAGGCCTTCATTCGGGTTATGCCCACATGACCTTGATGCAACTGCTGTAAAAGTGCACTTCTTCCTGGGGGCGGAATTACCACTCGTGCCCCCCACAACACACATCCAGCTTGCACACTCAGCTCTGTTTTCCTCACCTCATACGGTCGAAAACCTGGATCAGTTTGCTGGATTGGCCAGCCTTGCTGGACCCACTGAAACACTCTAGCTAACACCGGGTCTTTTCGTGTCCATTCACTCAGTGCCTTTGCGGACACCAACGTGATGTCCTCCATCATCAAAACTCGGTCCTCCGTTTCCTCTTCCTTGAGATGCCCTGGTAGCGGCAGACGGCTCAGCGCATCCGCATTGCTATGGTGTGTCCCGGGCTTATAAACAATCTCATATTCATAAGCTCTTAAGGTTACAGCCTATCTCTGAATGCGGGGAGACACCATCTGCGGCACGGCTTTCATCTCGTTGAATAGTGACAACAAAGGCTTATGATCGGTGCAAATAGTAAACTTCCTGCCATAGAGGTATTTGTGGAACCGCTTAATTCCAAAAATTACAGCCAACCCCTCTTTGTCTAGCTGGGAATAGTTTGACTCCGCTGGTGTTAAGGTTCGTGACATGAACCCGATGGGTCTTTCTTGTCCATCTGGCATCTGGTGTGCCAATACGGCCCCTAACCCATAAGGTGAGGCATCACATGACAGAATTAAGTCCTTGTGACTATCGTAATGCACCAAAACCTCTGAGGACTGCATTAGTTCCTTGGACTGCTCAAACGCTCTGTCCTGTTCCTCTTGCCACGACCACAAAGTCTCCTTCCTTAATAATTTATGTAAAGGAGCTAACAGCGTTGACAGATTTGGCAGGAACCTGTTATAATAGTTGAGTAAGCCTAAGTAGGCCTTCAGCTCTGTAACATTTGTGGGTGCAGGTGCCTGTTGGATAGCTTGTACCTTGTTTGGCAGGGGGTGTAGGCCCGATGCATCCACCTTGTAACCCAGGAACTCTGCTTCCTTTTCCATGAAAGCACATTTACTCCGCTTCACCCGCAGACCTGCCTCTCGCAGTCGTCTCAGCACCTCGTTCAGCGTCTCCATATGCTCTCGATTGTTCCTACCCGTCAACAGGATATCATCTAAATACACAGCCACCTTCGGAATTCCTGCCACCAGTCCCTCCATTATTCTCTGGAAAATCGCTGGACTAGAGGAAACCCCAAAGGGTAAACGATTGACTTGGAACAAACCTTTGTGTGTGTTAAGGGTGACATATGACTTTGACCCTTCTTCCAGCACTACTTTTTGATATGCTTGACTGAGGTCCAGCTTACTAAACTTTTCACCTCCCGTCAGCTTTTCAAATACATCCTCCACCTTGGGTAATGGATACTGTTCCAACTTCGAAACTTGGTTCACTGTTAACTTGTAGTCACCACATATGCGTACAGTACCATCTGGCTTTAATACTGGAACAATGGGTGCCGCCCATTCCGAAAACTTTACTGGTTCAATGATACCTTGCTTAGTGAGTCGCTCCAACTCAATCTCAACTTTCTTCTTCATGGCATATGGTACGGGTCGGGGTTTATAAAATCTTGGCGTTGCATTTTCTTTAACGTGTATCTTTGCTGGCGGACCCTTCCAGGTACCCAGTTCCTCTTTGAACACTTCTTCGTTGTTCTCCAGCACCTCTTGCAAGGTCAGCCCCAGCTGTTCTACTTTATGGAGCTGTAGACAGCCCATGTCCAGCTCCTTTAGCCACATCCGGCCTAACAGGTTTGGTCCATTACCTGCTACTACCATGACTGGCAACTGTTTGACTGTGTCTTTATGTCTGACAGTTACTTTTGCCATCCCTAATGTGGGAACGGTTTCACCTGTATATGTTTTCAAAGTCACTGAACAGTCCTGCAGCTTCTGAGCTGCTCTTGGCCATAACTTCCCATACTCAGCCTTTGACAAAACAGTCACACTACACCCCGTATCCACTTCAAACTGCACCATTTTACCATTTAAGTCCAACTGGGTTATAATGGGATCAACTCTTCCCAACCTTTTCTCTTCCAGGTTAAACATAGTAAACACTTCCTCTACTTCCCTGGTTTGTTGATCTGTACCTTCATGCATGTGGTGTGCATACTGCCGTTTTATTTTTCGGTTTCCCTTTCTGTCCATTATACTGCTCTTGTCCTCCCCCTTTTTCGGCTGATCCCTAGAGGGTATGGACCGGCACATCTTCTTCACATGGCCCTTTTTTCCGCAAGCATGACATTTTTCATTTAAGAAACGACAGTTCCGTGACAGATGTTCACCGCCACACCTGTAACAAGCATACTGACCAGACTTCCCTTGTGATTTATGCTCCATGGCCACTTTATGCACGAGCAGTGGGGTAGCACGCCTGCTTCCCACCCCTTCAATGCTTCTTGGTTGTAAATCACAAATGTCTTTATTCACGGTCTCAATGGCTTGTGCCAACTTCAAGGCCTTCCCAAACGACAACTCAGGCTCCGCTAACAATCTGCGTTGAATGCGGTCATCTGCAATGCCACATACGAGCCTATCTCGTAGCATTTCTGTCAGTCTGTCCCCATAATCACAATGTTGTGCCAGTTCCCTCAGCACTGCAACATACTCCGTTACCGTTTCATTGGCCATTCTTGTCCTGGAATTCAACTTGAACCTTTGGACTATTGCACTCGGCTTCGGGTTATAATGGGACTGAAGTAAACTCGTCAACTCCGTGAACGATTTATCCCCAGGTTTATCAGGACTCAATAAATTCCTCATTAGACTGTACGTCTTGCTCCCTACCGAGCTCAGCAGTATGGCTCGCTTCTGGCCCGCATCCATTATCTGGTTTGCTTCAAAAAAATGTTCCAACACTTCACAATACTCCTCCCAGGTCTGTGTCTGACAGTCATATGCAACCAGCGACCCCAACATGGAACCAGACATCACTCCGGCAGGCCCAGTCTCTTCGTCGTCCGACATTAACTGCTCCCCACCGTTTTCACTCGCAGCGGACTCGGAGGAATCCCACTCTCGTCGCCAATATGTGATATCCTGGTAAATAAGGGAGACCACACGGTTCTGGAGTTGTAAGGCCTTTCTTTATTAAGAGCCTTCAGGTGCGCACCCATGCTACATGTTCACAACTTCTGCAAGTCATCCATACACCGGAAACAACAAGTTACCAGAGAATACAGAACCAACACTACATGTTGAATTCCCCACAGCGCCCCTACAGTGCAATAACAACATTACCAGCCCGAATACTACAATAACTCACTCTCTTGTCTTCACCGTTCAAAGAGTCACTATCTGGCTTTGCAGGACTAGTGTGCATTTGCAGGATTACTATAATTTATGTGAAGCAACTTGTGAGGTTACTGTTTCCATGGAATAAAGCTGAAATACAGTACACAGCTGTCATTTTTAGTTACATCCGTTGGTGGAAGCTGCTAGTAGAAAACAACTGACCTTTCTTATTGTTTTCTCAGCTTAAAAAGTCACTGTCTGGGTTTGCAGGACTAGTCTGCAGGATTATTGTTTATTATGTGATTTATCTTGAAATATTTTGATGCTACTGTTTCCATGGAATAATAGTAAAATACACTATTTGGCCATTATTTTTAGCTATCTATTTAACTAGGTGAGGTCGGGAGCTGTCTGTAGAAAGTAACAGACTCCCTAGTTGTTTTCTCACTTTAAAGAGTCACTATCTGGTTTTGTAGAATTAGTGTGAATTTGAAGGATTAACACGTTTTGTGTGAAGCAACTTGGAATGCTTCAAAGTGTGGCTACTATTCGTATAGAAGTTCACAGAGCTAACGTGCATGACGTAACCAGCCTATCTTTATCATAATTAGCTGGAGTACACTCAGAAGTAGACATAACTATTGAGGAGAGATTGAGCTGCGTATTGCAAGTGACCGGCCTCTTGTTTTTTGCTTGGTTTAAACAGTCACCTTCTGGTTTTCAGGATTAATGTGTATTTGTATGAAATAAGGTGAACTACTTCACTGGACATCTGAGATACACATAGACAAAGTAGTTCTAATTGTCGGAATTGTCTCCAGAGGAAAATGATTAACTGCCCACTGCTGCTTGCCCATTACCCTGGCTTTGCAGGACTAATGTGAAATGTGTGAAGCAATCTGGAATATTTTATAATGTGTGGCAATTGTTTGTGTGGAGCAAAGATTATCTCATTTTATGGCCATCTTCTGTCACAGTTAGATGTCTGAATTGTACATGGAAGTGTCTACAATTGCTTAGGAGGAGTATGGGCTGTCTGGATGAAAGTAACTGTCCCTTTTGTGATTTGCTCACTTTAAATCATCTTTCAAAAAAATAAGGCATAAAATGTATGGCAGAACATGTAGAACTTCACATCTTCTAGGTTCATGGTGGTCCACACACTCCAAGGCTGAATAAGTGGATTTTAATACAGGCTTAGTAGTGGCCACTGTCCTGAACCCCACCTAGTCTAAAAACAACCCTTTGCAGAGGTATGCACAGGAGGTCATTGTGGTTTATTTGTGAGAGTGGGGATGATGTCCTCCTTCTTTAATTTTCTTCCCAAATTTCAGAGGTGCACACAGATCACAATTGCTCGTGATGGGCTAGGGCATACCGCTCAACCTCTTAGAGCAAGAAATCTGGACATAGTCATTAATAAAAGTGGGACAAAGGCCCAAAATAGAGACATTGCTTAAATATTGCTCTTACAAACTTATAAAGTTGATAGAATAACAAGTTTTGCATTAGCATGAATTTTATGAAGGGTAAGAAGTCTGAAACTCCAATGTCTGTCATTATTTTCAACTTCAGTCTTTAATGATGTAACACTAATTTGCCTGGGAACCACAACTTTATGAAAAATGGATCAAAAATATGAGGCAAAAATCTGGACATTCTGTGAAAACCTGTACAGCTGAGAGGTATGGGGTGGAGACAGTGTGGCCATTATTTCTTTAACTTTCCTCACAAACTGCAAGAGATAATGAGAGAACTACACATCTTACATCAGCTTTCATATTTTGTTTGTCTAACCATCTTTTGCACAGTGGGAAAGTGATAAATTACCTGTTACTATTGCTATTTTCCTTTGTTACAAAACCCCACCATCTTCTGTTCTGTATACAATGTGCAGAGAAGGCTGGTTATAAATTATGGTGCATGGGAAAAGACAACAGGCATCAGCAGAAGAAAGAGAGAAATCATTACACAGGGCAACTAACGAGTGAGATGAGAAAACATTGCTGCATTGAAAGGCAGTGGGACATTTCAAAATGGCTTCTGGTACAAGTAATTAATGATAATTATTTATTATTTATTTATTTATTGCATTTGTTTACCAGGAAGATCCACTGGGCCTAGGTGAGCCCATTTTCAGTGGAGGCCCTGGGGAGAAAATAGAATAGAGTATTTGACCAGCTGAGAGATTGGGTTTTTCTACATTGAGCAGTGTTTTATTTTCTGATCTGAGAAGTCTGTTAGGGTGATACAAGGACAGTAAGGAGGAAAGAAAAGGGCATGCTGGGGATTTATATATAATTTTATGTGCAGTACTTAACTGTAGGTAGTTGAGATAAAGTGGTAATTCTAGCCAGTTTAGTTACCATAAAGAGGAATAGTGATGTACAGAGAATCTTGCATTTGTTGTAAATTTGGCAACCTTATTGTAACATGAGTCAAGTTTGTTTTTTAGAGAGGACTGGATATTTGTGAGGCTAGAGGCACCATACAGTAGGGATGGTGGTAGGAAGGCTAAGGCTAGAGCCTTTTTTTGCAGTGAGGTTAAGGTAGTAGTTGTGTCTATACAGAGTGACTAGTTTTTTATGTGTTTTTTTTGTTGTTGCTGTAGATATGGAGGTCAAATGTTAGGTTTTCATCAATGATGACAGTTTGGTGCTAGAGACAATGTCAATGACAGTATTATTCTGGGAGTAGATTGAGAATTATTTATTATTGAGGGGGGTAGTTTTTTGGGGGTGAATAAAATGAGTTTAGTTTTGTTGGGATTGAGACTGAGATGATTATCTGATATTCAAGTTTTGGTGGATGTAAAGGCATGTTGGGTTAGTAGCTGTAACTCAGAAGAGGACTTGGCAGTGCAGATGACTGTAGAATCATCTACATATTGGATCATGTTGCCTTGAGTAAGGGAGTTATGGAAGTTATTAATAAATATATTACATAGAAGGGGTCCCAATATGGATCCTTGGGGTACTCTTGTGGTAATGTTGAGGAAGGGTGAACAGGATTGCTGCCATTTAGTTGACTGTTGTCTACCAGAGAGATAGTTTTAGAACCAGTATAGGGTTGGGGATGTGATACCTAGATTGTTGAGTTTGGTGAGTAGAAGGAGACGGGATATGGTATCAAAGGCTTTTGATAAGTCGAGGAAGAGTAAACAGGTAATGAAGCCGGCATCACAAGCCCCATTTACTGTATCCATAAAGGAGATGAGAGCTATATTAGTGCTATGGCCTGGCCTAAATCCATGCTGGGTAGGGGAAAGGAGTGGGTTAGTAACTAAATGTTTAAGAAGCTGAGTGAGGACACATTTTTCTAATACTTTGGAGATGGGAGAGAGAACAGCAATAGGTCAGAGGTTGGAGATGTCTGAGTTATTGCCACCTTTGTGGAGTGGAAGAATGTATGCTTTTTTCCAGATATTTGGTATGCTGGATTCCTGAAAAGATCTAATGAGGAGTATACTGATGGTGTAAGCAATGGAGCTTGTGGATAGTTGTAGGAATTCAGCAGGTAAGTTATCAGGAGCATTGGTGCAAGGTTTGAGTTTTTGAAGGAGGCTTTTTTTATAGAGGGTATAGGAGAGAAAGAAAAGTTAGGTAGAGAGGAAGATGTAGACTGTGTTGATGGTTGGTCAGGTGAGTTCGTGTTAGTAGTTGGGAAGGTGATGGTCAACTAAGCTATAGTGCTGATGAAGTATGAATTAAAGAGTGAGGCTATCTCGGAGGGTGTTTTGTTAGGGTGTGGGCATGGATTGTTATTTGCGTCTGGGTGAAGTAGGGAATTCATTGTTCCCCAGAATTTCTTTGGGTTTAGTGTATGCTGGTCCTCTAGACTATGGAAGTATTCTTATTTTGTTTTTAACAACTAGTTGTTTAGCCTGTTTATGTAGCTGTTTATACAGAGCAAGGTCAGAGGGATTTTTATATGTTTCCCAGGCTTTCCAAGCTTTGTCTCTAGCAGACATGATTTGCTTTGTGGGTTTGGTGAGCCAGTTGTCATGATTAGTCTTGACTTTTTTTAGTCGGGGTGGAGCTACACTATCTAAGATCTTGAGAAATGTTGAATTGAAGAATTCAACTGCGTCATCCAGAGGGATAGATTTTAATGATACCCAGTTGGCACATTGTAAAATTTCACTAAAGGTGTCTGGTGAGAAGTGGGATATGTCTCTAGTTTGTTTTAGTTGATGATTACTTACAGTTGAGGTGGTATTACATATTATGAAGGCTGACAAGTGGTCGCTAATACTATTTGGCAGTGTACCAGAGGTGGAAATTTTATTGGAGTCAGCCACTAGGATCCATCCAGGACTGAGCCTTGGTTGTTTTTGTTATTGGGTCTTGTTATATCAGTGATCAGCTGGGTGTAGTTAAATCGATTAATGTTGGTGGTGGGAGGGTCTTGGTTAGTGACATCTAGCCAATTAATGTTAACATCCCTTAAGATGATTGTTTCATTTTTAATATTATTAGATGACCAGGCAAGAATATCCTCTAGTATAAGAATATTATTGCCTGGTGGAATGTATAAGACCATGATGCAGAGTCTTTTACAGTTATTCAGCTTCAGGAGAGTTACTAGAAGCTTTGTTGTGGAGAATTGTGGAATGGGTTTAGTATATGGGACTATGATATAGGCATTTGGGTATATCAAGGCAATGCTGCCGCCTTTTCTATGTGGCCTGTCAGTTCTAAGACAAGTATAGTTAGGGGGTAGGAATTATACATCTCTGATATATGGTTTAAGCCAAGTCTCAGTTATAGCAGTGAAGTCGGCTTGGTTTTGGTTTATCCATGCATGAAGATGAGGAATTATGTTTCTAATGCTTTGTAGAGTGATAGTAATGAAGTTTAGGGATGTTATGGAGCTGGGTTGGTAGCAGGAGGTAGAGAATGGGCCTGGGTTTGGATGTATGTCTCCACATGTTATTAGGTTAAAATGGATGGTTAGGTTTGCTGAAAGCAAGTGTTTTTTAGTTTTTTGGTGGTAGTCTAGCTTAAAGTTAGTAGAGTGGACCTGAAGTAGGGGAAGGACTTTTAGTTTAGTTTGTAGAATTATGTCTGTTGCATATATGTTAGAGCCTATTGTGGAGTAGCTGGAGAGAGAGTGTGTGTGTATGTGTGTGTGGATGTTGTGCATGATGGTTTGAAAGGTATATGGGTTGTTTGATAGGATGTCAGGTGAAGGAGCAGATACAGGTATAGAGAGAGAGAGTCATGATAATAGTATTAGAGATGTGAAGCATTGTGGCAGGGTGGAATTATTGAGTGAAAGGAGAGTAGCAGATTGAGGAAAAAAACTGTAGTGTAGAGGTAGTATTTATAAGGGATATAGAAGTGTTATATGTAAAAGGAAGTGAGTGTGGGATGTGTGAGATGGTAGGATATAGCTGCAGTGCTTGGATAGCTGACTAAAAGGGGTGTTGAGGTGACAGAGGGAACTGAAATGGCAGGTTGGAAGGGGTTTAACTGATAATGTTTAATAGCAAAGTCAGATACAAGGAAAAGAAATAGGAGTGTGAATATGAAGGAATGTAGTAGAAGGGGTGAGAGCTTATGGGAGGTTATTATAATAATTAGGGCTGTGATAAGTAGAGCAGAGTAAGTGGGCAGAGTCAAGCTAGGTTAATGGGTAGAGTTGAATGAGTGGATGGAGTTAGACTAGGTATAAATCTAATGGAAGTGGGGGTGGGGGGAATGAGGTAGTGTAGGGGAGCGAAGTGAGCCTGAGAATAGTGAGGGCAAATGGAGTGGGTTGAGCTGAGAAAGGTAATAACCTGAATGAAAAAAAGTATCTAAAATGTTGGAATTAGGAAAAAACAGGGCTGAAAGTTAGTCAGCAAGGTTAATTGCAGATACAAGGAATTATCTGGTGGCAAAAATAAAGCATGCCAGGGTAAAGAGGCTACTTAACCTGATGAAGTGGGTGTTATCTTAGTTTTATTTTGTTAGCTAGGGAATTTAGAATAGGGGAGGGTTGGCAGGATGCAACCCGGTAAGATGTGCTTGCCACTAGTTACACAACTGCATAAAATGGAGTAAAAATAAGTTATTTCTGCTGCTATGGTTTAAGCTAATGGAAATAGGTGCATACACTTAAAAAAATAGAACTGGAGCAAATTTCTGAAATGCGCTCATTTCTGAATTGGACTTTGGTGACGTTACAGTGTTAGGGCTACTTCTTCTGTCTTAGGGGGCACCCGTGGAGTTGAGAGGAAAACTGTAAGACAAAAAAGGTGGTTGCCGGGAAAATAGCACTGTGAGGAGGATTAAGCAGCAGAGAGATGAGTAGAGAGTAGGAGATTCAGTGATTCATTGCAAAAATGCAATTTAATTGAGCAATAAGGTTAACTACATATAATATTATATATCCAACTAACACCTTACAATGTAAAATTAGTGTATAACACAGAAAAAAAATGTTGTAGAATATATGAGCATTCAGACAAATGCAAATCAATTGAGCAAATAGGATAAAAACTCCAACTAACATCTTGCAATTTTGAAATTAGTATATAACAGAGGAAGTTGCAGTATAATGTATATGCATAGACTCACCATATAAGGTATATAAGCAGAGTGCCAATCCATCTAATAGTAGCACAACATTAAGCAGAGCGACTTCCAGTATCAAATCTTCCCTAGACTATAAAGAGCATGGCTTCCTTTTATCACAGTGTTAAAGTTAGGGGGTTGTATCACTAGAGTTATGGCTTCAGTGCAGCTAGAGGGCCTAATGGAACATTCACATGTATGTACATATCCTTATCAGCAGAAAGGTTGGTTACAGTAATTAGGAGCCTTTGAAAAATGCATGGGGCATGTGTAACAGAATGTTATGAGATGTCGTAGTTAAAGGAGCTCTGCACCTTATACAACAGCTATGGAGAAGACTGGTGCAGCTAGCTGCTCTTGTCTGCAATAAGAACTTTATTTGTTACATTTATGGAATAAACTATGTCTATAGTGTCTGCAAAACTAGTGTGGAACCGGGTAATGGTAAAACTCAATCCCAGAACATTACAGTACTTGGTTTTGTTTTCTGATGTGTTCAACTATACATTATGCACACTTTTTCAAATAACTATTACTGTTATACAGAGATCTTTTATATTAGCCAAATTAAAAAGAAAGAACCAGTTCAAGCTTGTTTTCACAGCACTCTTATTTGATGCAGGACCAGCATCTATCAGCTGATCATCATGTCACAAGAATTCCATTAAAGCCTCTTGCAGCATAAAACAATGAATGTACATCTTTCATCAGTTCTGTTTGAATTCATTCAGACTGAGGCATACATTACATTTAAGAAATCATTATTGCTTACATTCATCGTGATGGTCTGGTATGCCAGTGCTATAGAAAACAGTGACCCTCTGTGAAGAAAGCAATATTCACAGAAATTACCCTCTGCCCCATAAAGTGCAGCCTTTTGATGAGTTATGAAAGTAGCTTTATGTACATTGTTCTGCCTCGCAGAACACAAGGCAATGGCTGCTCTTCATCACTGATATAATAGTCTAAGAACCACACGCAGTCTAGCATTCACTCATACTAGCTGTTTATCAGATTTATTGGCAGTACAAAGCTATACTGTGCATGACAGAATTGCTATAACATTACTTCTTAGTAGAAGCTTTTTTACGCAGTGATCTCTAGCAAGTAGTCATATATGCTTGTACCATGTATATTAACTTCAGATAAGTATTTTGCAAGTTAGACTTCATGCCACTGTACCTGAGGCAGAAGATACCAAATAGTATCAGAGTGAACTCAAGTGACATGAACAGAAGTGACATCTGCATTGTTCAGACATAGAAGATCAAGGGTGTGATGAGCGACTGTTCCTAATAAACAGTATCTAATGAATAGCAAAGAAAACAAGAGGTAGCCTCATCACAGAAAAAAGTACACCCCTTATGGACACATGAGACAGTCATGATAACTGCAGCCCTGAGAAAACAACATGGCATTTATGGCAACTGTAAACAACAGAAGCATGTAGGTGCTGTACTTAACAGCTCTTTTGGAATGTCTGAGCCCAAAAGGCTACACAGATCACTATCATCTGCTCTGTAAATAATGCCTGGTTAACTTTACACTTTAGGCTAGCTGGAAAAATACAAACACACACACACGTTAACACAAATGCACATACACACACACACACACACACACACACACACACACACACACACACACACACACACACACACGCACACACTCACACACACACACACACACACACACACACACACACACACACACACACACACACACACACACACGCACGCACATATGCACACACGCACACACACGCACACACACACACACAGGATGAGATGTTCTTAATCCAATAAATGGAGACTCTGTCTAGGTCATGTTACTCGCACCCAGCTTACTAGCTATCTTACAGGTATGTTACAACTCATATAATTTGCATGTAGCCTCCCCTTTTACTATGATATATATACATACACTTATAAACATTTGTACAAACAAATAATAACTCGACCAGAACTAAATCTGCATGACTCATGAGACTTGCAGAATGAACATGATTTCAAATACTGAACCCTATTATGAGCTCGAAACATTTGGAAACTGAGTGGCTTTTTCACCGGGCATACAAACCTCAAATAATATTCCCAGTTACTAATTAGCTTGGATCTGTCCTTTGCCTTGACTATTACATTCATATTAACGGTATTTAAACTCAGAGACTGAAGAATATTTGACATAAACCTGAACCTATCAATTTGTCTTGGGACTGTATGCTGCAGTTGCAGTCTCTTGAAATGACTGCATTAATTCTCCCTCTGAGCTTCGATTTACTGTAATGGTTTCCTGAAGTTGAAAAATATCTGGCAGTTTCTGGAGCTGATGTTGATTCCTCTGTGCAGCTGCATATCATCACATTATGTGGTGCAATCCCTCTGTTGATTACATGACAACTGTATCTTGAATTGTCACTTTGTGTCCTAAACCGAAATCCTGGGCCATCCTGTTCCTCCTTCCATCCTATAAAACAAATAATTCATTTGCAGTTTTATCATAAAATATTTTTTTTTGTTTTGTATTTCACTGTCTGCTCTGTAACAATGCTAATCCTGGTCTTCTGTTTTTTAAAACTAATAATGGAAATGGAATGTGAAGTCTGAAACTCAACCTTCTGACCATTACAGGTTGTATCCTATGAGTGAAATGGTGTATTTTTATACTCAGACACATTTTTAGGATATTCTTTACTATCTGAATTATGCTGCTTAGCTCACCCTTTCACTGAAGTTACTGTGTTACTGTGCACTCAGGGTTAGTTTGAATTTCCATGAAATGGCAAAGGTTTAAAATTCTTTGATTAAACACTGAGGACCATTGTCAGACAGTACTTATTCTGATATGTTATGTCTGGAAAATATGCACTTCTGGGTCATTATCACCTATTATGTTGTTTTATCTCTTTATTATGTTTTTATTTTTTATTGAACAACCATAGTAAAGTTAGAACAGCAGTCAGCATTCAACAGCAACAAATTAAGACCGCTGTACTGAAACAGATCAACACCAAACTTTAGTAATTACAGTAAAGGAAAATTATGCAGCATTAGCTCCACTTTTTTGAGTCTTGATCCTAAATATTCCACATATTCCACAATCGTGAATCATTTGCTAATCTGCACAGACATGTTTGGTCAATGCGTGACATCATATGCCTTTTCATTGCACTTTGTTATGCCTATATACTATTGAAATAGTTTCAGTAGTATCTGTTTATGTAGCTGCATAGGGATAGCTATTTTAGCATTGCTCCGCATCTGCCCTTGTATACAGAACAGCTCATCTCTAGAAGGAACATATGGCTTGAGTAAAGGATACAAGTGTCCAACTCCATTTAGCCATCCTGTCATGAAGACATCTTGCAACAGTAGTAACTCCAAGTCATGCTTTGAAAAAGATTTCAGCTCTTGAAACTTCTCATTGGTCAGAGATAATTGCGACATAATTTGCAATGCGTCAAGTTCCTTCTCTAGGTGTTCTTTTTATCCCTCTGCTGTGACTACCAGAATTGTACATTAGCTTCGCTAGCTTATATTGCGCTTGTTGGTCATTCTTCTAGAGTAGGGTCTATATTACTTCATCAAAGATGCACATTATCAAATGGCATTTAATTGGAAATGATGTTCATTGAATTCTCCCCAAACACCCCCCCTCGTTAATTTTATATACCAACTCTGAGATCGCACTACAGTTGGAAAAGAGCAAATTTCCTGAGTCTCACCATAATACCGTCTCAATCAGAATGGTTCACCGAATGGCATGTTCAATAAAATGCTGCTTGAAATGCCATTTGATGATGTGAATTTTCAATGACGTAATACGGACCTTCTAGAGTGATACAAACATTCATTGCTAATGTGTTTAGGGTTTAATGCAAGAGCTTCTTAAATATATTTTGAATCGGTTTGCTGTTTGTGATCAGATTCCCCTGAGGTGTTTTTTCCATATACACAATCATGGGCTTTTTTTTACATCTGAAGACTATGGCTAGCATTTCTTTCTGTATTTATACATAGCATGTCTGTACATCAGTGAATGTCACTGATGTATAGGCAACAAGTCTGTCCTTTTGCAGCAGAACTGCTGCTAACCTTTAATGACTTGCATCGACTTGTATGGTTGTGGGGGCTTTCACATCATATTATTTTAGAGCTGAAGCCACGATCACTAACCTCTTTATCAAATTAAAACTCTTTTCATGATCTCATGGCAAACACCATATGAGGATCATGCTCTAGCATATTTTCTGTGACACTGTAATCTCTGACAAGTATAGAATTCATTTTGGCAGGCAATATGCCATTCCCAGGAGTCACAACAGAGGTGATTTTTACAATGGCATCAAGTTGAAGACTTTTGTCAGTCAGCACATGTTTGCTGCATGTTAAAGACGTGACATCTATTTGAAATTTGACTTTAAACCCTTAAGTCTCAAGTCAGTGCAACAACTGGATTTATTGTCTGTTATTTTCATGCATAACACCCTAAACTAGAATGTTATCAATAACAATCACTATTCCATCTAGCCCTTCAACCTTGTTTGCTACAACTTTACTGGAATAGTTCTGGTGCTGATGAGATCCCATCTGGTAGCCTCACAAATCTGCATTTACTTAAGAAAGTATTAAATATACTGAGTCTGGAACAATCGTCACTCATCCTGATCTGCTATAAACCTTGCTTTGCATTAAGCACTGAACCTAGATGCAAAAAAAAAAAAAAACTTATGAACTTGAACTATGCCCATGTTTCAAACATACTGTTTCCTTAAGTCAAACTACTCAGACTTCAGAGTGAATATAACAATTTTTTAAAGTTTGAATATAACAGAAACCCTGATATTTAACCTTATCTGTCTGAAGGTCTTTCCTTATGAAAATAAATGCAGGATAGCAGTTAGTAAAAGTCCTTCACAAGATCTTATTTTTACGCTGATCATCACTAGGACTCCATTGGGCTGATATAGACTTCTGAGATTACTCTTTGGCATGTCATCATCCTCACAGGCTTCCGAAACATCTGTAACAGATATTATCGAAGGACTGGAAATAAGTCTAAACATAATCGATATTTTGACTTGGGACTCTGTGAAGTAGCAGCATAACCTCAGACTAATTAGGTTACTGGTAAGACTAAGGAAACAGAGTTTAATACTGAGCAAAGCAAATGTTAGATTGGTGAGTGATCTCTTAAACAGTTCTCATTCTCTTACAGCAAATTGATTGTAATCAAATACAGACAAGATATGCAAACCTGCAAACTTCAACAGATGAATTATCATTAAATTGATTGGTGGGATGGTACAATGCCATTAAGTTCATACCTTGTTAGATTTAACTCTACCTCTACGAAAGCTACTTGAGCAGGATACAGTCTGGATCATTGATTTACTACATAAGCTGATATCTACAGCCCCTATAATAAAATAATTTGATGAAACATTGTCTACAGATACTTGGTGTAAAAGCAACCCAGAAAGAGCTATGAGCCCAGGCGTGCATAGACTGAGAAACAGTGGCCGTAGTCTTAGGCTGTCAGAACATTTGTGAATATGCATATGGGTAATATATTAAAGTAGAAAAATAGCATAAATGTTTATGAAGCATTTTTTTAGAAAAAGACTGCAAAGATTATTACTAAAACTTCTGAAGCATTTTTTGCTGTTGTTGAAATTGTTCACAGGCAGTTTTTGGCCATCTAATGAAAAACAAACTGCTTTTGTACACACAGCATGGGTTTCAATCTGGACACAAAAAGGAATCTGCTTTACTCACTTTCCTAGACCAGATCAACTAAAATGTAAATAAGAAAAATCAGTAGCCATACTTTCCAGGACCTCCCAAAAGCATATGACATATCACACCAACTATTGCTGCAAAGACCAGGTAACCTATACATAGGTAAAAAGACTTGAAATGATTTGAATTATCTGAGCCAAAGACTGCAGTTTGTTCATAGGTTCATAGGTAGGTACTAGGCTATTGGCCCTAGGGCCTATATCAGCCTAACCAAATGGTACCCTAGCTTTCGCCACCCAAGAAAATTATTTTCCTGAGTCTCTGTTGAGCAGAGCCACAGACATGATCCCCAGGGTGAATTTCTTATCTCCCATCCAATCATCAAGATTTTTCTTGAAGAGTGCTAATGAGAAGCTTTGTCTGATATAGATAGGTAGTTTGTTCCAGAGTATGGGAAGTCAGTGGGACAGGAATCTATCCCTCCAGCATGCTCTGTTTATTGTGGTGACAAGATTTAGGCCCCTAGAGTGTGTAGCTCGGGGGATTGGGATTTCTTTAAGTGGAGCATGTCCAACAACTCTGTCTTTGAAATAGCTTTGTATGTTAGGCAGAGATCACCTCTGAGTAGGCGATATGTGACAGAGTAAAGCTGGAGTTCTTTGAGATGGTCTGCATAGGGCATCTGTTTGAGGTCAGTAATCCTCTTTGTGAGGTATTTCTGCCGCCTTCCCAGTTGTTGCAGATGTCTTGTGATGTCCTGTTTACCTATCTATCCATCACAGCTGAAGTACCACAGGGATCCGTAGTGGTCCCTTACATTTTAACATTTTTTTTTATTAATGATATGTCTAACTTGATACTGGTACTGCATTGATGTAGTATGTCAATAAGTCAGCACAAATAAATAACATTGTCTCCTTAGGTCTATAGACAATTACTAGTCTAATGGTACAATAGCATCTACAAGCCTAGCCAATAATACCCAGGATATGACAATATTATATCTTAATTTCCCAGATATGGGATGGGGTAGTATCTGGGTACTGGGTCATTTTACAGACTGCCTCTGTCCATAATTGACATAGGCAGTACCACAGGAGTGAATTTAATGTTCCTCATCCATTTATCCAAATTCTTTTTGAAGAGAATGAGGGAAACTCTTTGTTTTACTAAGATGGTACGTTTTTTTCCATAGGTGAGGTAGCCTTTGAGATATGAATTTGTATCTCTAGCAAGTTCTGTTAGAGTCACTGGTCTATGGAACACATTACCCTTGTATATGTTTTTCTTACAAATATGTAACATGGATCAGGGAATGCCTTGTAGAACTGGCATAAGTCCCCCTCTCAATAAATGATATGAGAAGGAATAAAGAGATAGGGCCTTTAGTCGGTCTGCATAAAACATGTGTCGTACAGTTTGTATTTTTTAGAAAAACATCTGGAGTTGCTCAGTTGGCATAAATGCCTGGTTAGGTACATGCAGAAGGGAGCATTGTACTTCATCATGGGCCTAATGAGGGAAGAGTACAATGGCACTATGACTTCCTTTGATCTTGATGCCATGCATTTACTTGTAAGTTGAGCCACATAGAAGGATTTCCTCATTGCGTTAGCTACCTGGTGGTCAAAGTTTATGTTACTATCTATCTGTGTTCCTAGGTCCCTCATCACTGGTTCTACTTTTAGGGATGTGCAATCAATATTATAATTTGCAGGGATATCTGATTTACTGAAGCGTATATGCATTTTTAGCATTTAGTATCAGTCCATGGTTTTGGCAGCAGTTGTTTGTCATTTTTATGCTTGTTTGTAGGATGTCAGCATTGTTTGGGGATTCAGTGATTGCTCCCAGCTTACAGTCATCAGTGAACTTGGTGAGCCAGCGGCCCCCAACATTGGCCTTCACTTCAGAGAAGTATATACCAAACAGGAAGGGTCCCAACACTGAGCCCTGTGGAACACCACAAGTAACATGTTTCTTATCAGAAGTGGATTCAGCTATCTGGGTAATGTGTCCTGTCAGTTAGTCAGGTGGCTATCCATCTGATGATGTAGGGGTTTATGCCTAACTCAGTAAGTTTGTCTATGATCCCCAAATGGTAGACTATCTTGAAAGCTTTGTCCAGGTCTAGATAAGTGGTGTGTACTGTTTGACCCTAATCCATGGCCCTGGTGACTTTCTCAAAGAAGTCCAATAGATTAAGCAGGCAAGACCTCCCTTTGGCAAAGCCAGACTGGGTCTGCTCCAGTTTTTGGAGAGTTCCTATGTTGTTATTGATCAGGCCCATGATAATTCTCTACAAGGCCTTGCAGATAAGACTGGTCCAACTTGTGGGTTTGTAGTTCCCTGCGTAAGTAGATGGGTCTCCTTTGTGCTGAGGGGCGACTTTTGCAGTCCTCCATTCCTCTGGGACAAATCCTGTTCAGGGGCTGTTGTTAAACAGGATATCTAGTGGCCCTGACAGAGTCTGTTTTAAGCTATTTAAGAAGCATCCTGGAATGTTGTTGGGACCAATAGAGGCTGTGTTGTTGGCTTTAGCAAGTGCAGTAAGGACCTGTTCCCTCATCATGATTAGTGGGGGGATGGATGCAGGTATTTCTTTGGGTGTGGTAGGAGGTGATGGAGGTGGAGTTTGAACTGAACTTGCCAGCCAGCAGGTTTGCTGCAGTTTCAGGCTGAGTGTAAGTGTTGCCATTCATGATTAACTCAGCACGTTGATGAGGATTTCCCCTGAGGTTACGAACATAATTTAAAAAGCCTTATGATTATCTTTCACCTGAGAGGCTATCTTTGCCTCATAGTTTGCTTTGGCAGATTTGACCAGCTCTCTAGCTTGTTTGTTTAGACTGGTGAGTGACATTTTGTACTGATTTGTCTGTTCCTTGTTTCTTGGCTTTGAAGAGGATGTTTTTTTTCCTTTTGTTGGATATTTATGACAGGGGACCAGCAGGGTGGTTTATTTTGCCAGTAATGATAGGTTTGACTCAGACAGGTACTGCCTCCTGTATGCATATATAAATGTGGTTGCACAGTGCTTTTGTGTACAGCTCAAAGTAGGCCTCAGTGTCATCTGGGTTTGGAGGGACTTGGAAGTTTAATAAGCTGTAAAATATTTTGAGGTAATTGGCCTTGGCAAAGTTCATAACAGGTTTGGAGCTTGATGGGAGTTCTAGGTTAGTTTTAATACTAAAGTTGATCATTTTGTGGTCAGATCTTACCAGGGAGGAGTTAATGCACAGGACAGAACAGCATCCCCCCATGTTTGTGAGTACTGGTTCTAGGATATTTGTACCTCTAGTTGGGGAGCTAACTAGTTGCTCCAGGACAGAGCTTTAGACCATCACAAAAAAATCCTTTAACACTTTAGATCTATGGGTGTCAAATTATCAACGTATTCTAAATGCTGCAAAGCCTAGACTAATGCTATTCACTCCTGCCATGATTGTCAAGCAGAACTCAGAATTCACCATTGCAACTGTCAATAATACTTTAATTGAACAAGCATAACATACTAAAGTTTTGGAACTATTTACTGACCATATCTTGAAGTTTGAACAAGTTGACTGGGTAGGCTGTATAAGTCAAAACCACATTTATATGAGTCTACTCTTCCTGTAGTTGCTCATACCTTTCTTCTCCTAACCCTCCCATACTGATCCACAATTTTATCCAATATTCAAACAACATAACTGCACAAATCAGAGAAATGTTATTTCTATACAGCTAAATTTACTGTTTATCTCTATAATACAGTACACCAGTGCAATGCTTGCAAAGAAAATAAGTTATCTTGAACTTCAAAAGATAACTATATCCTGACTTAAAGTAATTCATATACACTACAAAAAACAAATACATATCATATATTTTCCAATCTATAGCTACAACCATCAATAGAACACGAAGATCCATTAGCCAAAATCAAACACTTGCCATAAAATCATATAATCATTTCAGGCATTCTCTCAGCTTAGTAACTGTAGCAAGATCATGGGACTGTATGCCAGCTAACATACAAATAGAATCAAATAGTGCTGCATTTGCAATCAAACTGAAGCAATAGCTAACTGAAACATGAAGCTGTCCATATATAAAGTAATACAACTGGCTATGTCTGGTATTCTACTGTCATGGAGGCATTCTACCTACTCCAAAGTACAGTGATCTCAGAGTTATTTATGTAATGAACAATCTATCTTCTCTTCTAAAGATGAGGGAACAGTGTTATTGTGCCATCTTAGTCCATCTTATGCCATCTCCTCTGCATTTTATACAGCAGAGCATACCATTCTTACGGACCAACTATGGATGCAATTTATGACTGAAGATGTTGTTCTAGAGTGGTTTGCCAACTGCCTTTGTGAATGTACCCAAAAGGCTTGTCTTAACAACACCTTTTCCGGTTAGCTTGTTATCTCTGGTGCTCCATGGAGTTTGATTTTGGGGAACTTTGTTTAACAGACATATGCTTCTTTTGGAAGAATTTATTAGCTGAACAGGTCTTTAATGACTCCATAGAAGATACATAACTTTGCCTCTTCTTCCCATAGGATATTTTTTTTTCTAATAGATTTCTTTGTTTAGTACTTGGAACATATGTAAAAACTGAATGAATCATAATTTGTTGATACTCTGTCCCACTAAGACATTGGTTATGACTAGTCATACTGCTTTAAGAAGTCAGATTGTCTGACTCTATAACTCTGTCTTCTAGTTATGGTGCTGATGATCTGGAATTTGTGAACAAAGAAAAGAAAAAATAACATAATGTGTATTTTGATGATATTAATGCTTTTTGAACCATGTGTCATCTATTGTCAGGTCATCTTCTTTCCATTTTAGCAAAACAGCCTAAAACAAAGACCTTCTCCCTCCTTATTACAATATTGTGGTTGTGCATGTCCTGATCTGAATCGCGCTACCACAAATCCATCTGCCTAGGGCATCCTAACACAGAATTTAACCAATTACAGCTAGTGCAAAATGTTATGACTATTTACTTACAGGTACTTCTAATTATCTTTATTATTCTTAGTTTCTCCAAACCAGTTGTAAACATCCCTTCCAACAACCTTACAGCCACTCTAATTCTGGCCCAGTTCTTCAAACTACAAGAATAAAATTTCAGTGTAACAATCACAGTTTCTCTATTCTTGCTCCCAAACTCTAGCAGTCTCTATCTCTGAACCTCAAAGAACACTCTCCTTACATAAAGTTCAGACCACAGTTCAAAGCTTATCTATTTATGCAAAGCAATGAAATGCGGCCTGTCTAATCCTATCATCTAGAATTTGGTAATTCTCTTAATGTTTCTCCAGTGTTGTATTCTCTATATAAAATGTTACTTTTGCTGACAACTTGAATATTCATATGACAATCCAAAATGTATTTCAAAAAAATCTCTGCTCAGACTCTTTTGACATAGTCCATCATATATAACATGCAGTACATATATTGTCATAACGCTTAAATGTTGCTCATATTTGTAAGTATGTGTGTGTGTGTGTGTGTGTGTGTGTGTGTGTGTGTGTGTGTATATATATATATATATATATATATATATATATATATATATATATATATATATATATGCTGTAAGTATGTAACTTCTGTACTTCATACGTTAACACTTGTTCTCTGTTTCCTGGGCTGAGCCCCTAAATATTCAAATTTGGTAAGTGCCTTAGTTCTATTAAAGAAATAAACAAATAAATAAAAAAATTACTAAACTACATGAAGTCTGCGATGTTTAACACATTTCATCTTGTATCACTTTTAGAGTTCTGGTGCTAGTGTATTTATCTCTTCACAATTTACACCCTTGTCAGGCCCTTGTGCTCCTCTTCTTTGGGATTTTTTCAAAGTTACCAAAGTGAATTTGGAGACATCCGGTGCTTGTTCTCTTTTTATTGTCACCCAGTGGGTGAGGGGCTTCTGTATCTTGGCTAGTTTTAAGGCATTCCTGAAGGGCTACCTTTTTTATTATTTATAAACTGTTCTTATGACATTTAGTCATAAACATATATATGTACAGAAATACAAATGGATGGATGTTTGTATTTTGAAATATCAAACTACAAAGACTTTTAATTAAACAAAACATAGATTCAAAAAGATTGAAATACAGAATACCAAAAAAAAAAAACTCGTATTTTTCAGGGGTCAATCCCCCTCCCACCCCTAATGCTATCACCTCCCCTGCTAATTATATATACCAACTCTGAGATTGTTCCAGAGTCAATCCTCTTTGAGTTTCTTTTTCCTGGTAAATACCGAATGACTCTCTCTACAGTGCTACAAAACTAGAAGCTCACTCCTATTCAAAACAAAAGATGTGTTACCAACTCTGAAAAAAAATAAATGCACAACAGACATGCTAATGATTTATTACATTTCCAGATGGAAAGGAAAATGACAAATGGTATTATGTTTTTTATTTGTTGTTGTTGGCAAATAATTTATTTTCCTATTGCATGTATGAATAAGATGATGTGATGTTACTATGAATGTTGAATACAGATGTATTATTTCTCACTCTATATAATGGACAGATCTATAATGTTATTTGAGTACACAGATAATCACTGATCTATACACTTACTGACAGTGTTTTTTCAGCCACTTTTGCCCTCATGTCTGCCAGCCACAAAGCCTACACTCTTAGACATACACTCTCCATGGGGCCCATCATTAATGCAGCCATGAATATATTTTGGGCACTCATGGTCATTCCAGCAATGAGAGCATTTTCTATTATTATTGCCTAATTCTGTCCCAGGTGGTGATGTGAGCTCTTGCATCCCTACAAGGGCTACCAGTGGTCCCTAGTTTGTATGTGTGCTGCCTTGTGTGCATTACAAGGGGCAGCTTCATTGGCCACACACACATCTTCCCACCACTGGCTCCCAACATCATGATGGCCTCCACTGTGCAGCAGAGACCCTGTCATTACAGCAGCAGCATGAGTTGGGTGGGAACCACTGTCTGTCACCCCCAGGATGGGCACATCCATCCTCCCTGTTTGTTCTGTCAAATACCAGAGACACTTGTCAAAGTCAAGTCATCTGGGCTGTAATAAGAGCTTTACCCCTCTATGCCACCACTGCAGATGATGTATGGGCTTTGTCGCAGTTATAGAAACAATAAAATATCTGTGTGCTTGACTGATTTTCTTTCTTTCCTTTTTTGATTTTTTACAACCTATGTACCATTCTTTTAGATTTAAGCTAAAATATAAATATAAAAATACTTATTAAAAAAATCTCTTGTTTTTCCTTTTTATGTCATCCACTTTCTGTAAGAGATGAGGGTTGATCTGAGATCAACAATTACCAGATTTACATGCATTCCCACTGTCAATCTTGTTAAATGAATGTTTCTCATCATAAGCGTACACACCTCTCAAACTCTTAGTGCAAAAAATCTGGACAAAGCCTAAGATAATGAGAGGCTAAGGCCCAAATATAGGGGCAGATTTTAAATATTGCTCTTATAAACTTAAAAAGTTGCTAGAATAACAGTATTTGTATAGACCTGCATTTTTCTAAAGGATATGAAGTCTGAAACTCAAATGTGTGTCATTATTTAGTGACTTCATTCCTCAATGACTTGGCAGAAGACCACAGATTTTATGAGAAAAAGAACAACGTTATGAGACAAAAGCCTGGGCAGTCTGAGAAAATCTGGAAAGTTGAGAGGTATGTAAGAGTAGCAATGCCTCAGGATCACTGGAATAGACTGGGCTGGTGGCTATACCCTACATGTAGGAAAATTAATTCAACAATGCGTCAGACAATTGGTATGACTGATTCACTCTGGGATGTGATGACTGTTTCAGTAATTCTGGAGCTGTTTATCACTAACTGTCTATACTATGTATAAACAGTCCCCCATCATTATTTGTATGCAGTATCTCTTTCAAAAGCTTGCATGAATGAGAGCAGACAGGTTATTAGGAATGATACTAACTGTATTTGTTGCAGTTACTTATATCTCCTTCATTCGATTTATGAATAATTATAGATGAAACATCAAAAAATATGTTTGATGACACACCCAGTGTGTTGTTGAAAATACATCACAGTGAACCCAATAGCAAATATTTTTACAGGAGTATAAGCTCTCCTCTGGACCATCCAAAGTAGGAGCTGTGCCTTCACCCCCCCCCCCCATCTCTACATACACCAACTCAAAGGTCACATAAACTCAGTGAAAATGGAAAAGATATAAAAGGAAAGTAAAAATCCTATCTTTTTCCTCTTCTGTGGTTCCTACTACCCAAATGCAAATCACACCATCTATGTTAAACCAAGATCTGATGTAGTAAAATGCTGAACACATAAACATATGCTCTTTTTGCTGAGTTTTTATTTTTTAATGATTTGATTACAGGTCAGGTGACCAACAGCAGTATTGTCATGTTAGCTACATGACTTAAGTACTGAGCTTTAAAAAAGAAATGAAGACAAAAGGGCTGGATTAGAAGTTCTTGATAAGGTCTACAGCTGTGCCTTCTTATTTAATCTGGTTAGTTGCCTAGTTTAGTAAAAACACAAAAAGATAATTTACAAGTATGAGCTTGTCACAGTCAAAAGAAATATCCAAGCTCCATATGCAGAGCTACAAGATGAACTGGAGGAAACAAGGGAATGTTTCCAGCTTCAGGATAAATTCATAGGTTCATAGGTGGTTACTAGGCTATTGACCAGAGGGTTGTTTTAAGCCTAGCTTATTACACCCATTACATTTCAAGAGAAAAAGTCTATTTAATGCCTAAGAGTATTATTAGTAATGACTGCCCATGTCCAAGAGGGATGTGGGAGTTATTTCCAGCAAGAAGCACAATTAGTATCCTTTCTTCCAAATAAGTAAATAATGATTAGTCCAAGGCTGTGCAACGAATATAGTATTAACAGAACAGAAAGCAACACACAAGCCTAAACTTTCTAGATATTTATTTAACACTTAAGATGGGAAGCCACTTGACCTAATAACTGTGATTCTAATTAATTTAATTCAGTTTCCTTTTCAGCTCTGACTTGGCTTTTGGGCTGAAGTGCATGAGTAAAAGATGTGTGTGTGTGTGTGTGTGTGTGTGTGTGTGTGTGTGTGTGTGTGTGTGTGTGTGTGTGTGTGTGTGTGTGTATGTGTGAGTGTGTGTGTGTACCCATGGAAAAATAAAAAGTTGGTTGTAAACAAGCACCATGGTTTGAACGAGTCTGTGTCCATAAAACAACTGAAGAGGAAAGGTTAAAACAAATTGTTTTGTTTTCAAACTAGAAAGTAATTTAGTACTTCTGTGTTGTAAATGACAGCTTTGTAGCTCAAACTTTTAGCTATTTATATAAAAGCAAGACAGTAGATTTTCACCTGATGGGTGATTGTATGTCATATGATTTTAATTTTTATTTATTTATTGATTTACATTTGTTTACCGGGAAATTCCGACTGGACGCAGGTCCTTTTTCAGCGGATGCTCAGGGAGAAAAGCTCCACATCATGTACATGATAAATAGAGATACAAAGTTGTAGCAATAGTAAACAACATTACAGGTTGTTGGCTTTAATACAATAACAAGATATTGATTATCAACAGTATGTACAGTAAATGTTGCAAGTTAAGATAGTTTCTTATCGTTTATAATATTAGTAACAAAGTTGTCAGACAATATGTTAAAGTATGTAAAGACAACTAGCTATTTCTGACTGTGGTTAGTAGTGGTGGTAGTGTAGTTGGGTTAAGAGTCTAGGTGGGGGGCGGGGTAAGGGGGGCGGGGTTAGTCTGGATTAGAACAGGGACAAAGCCAGTGCAAATTTAAGTGGAATTTGAGCGCAGTCTTGAAAAAGCTACTTGAAGGTAGAGTAGTTACAGAGGGTGGAAGATTGTTCCAAAGTTTAGATATGGTACATGAAAATATGACTTCTCCTGCTGAGTTTTTAGGTTTGATAACAGTGAGTTGATTTTTGTTGCTTGATCGTAGGGACCTAGTGGGGTGATAGGGTTGGAGAAGGGTTTGAAGGGAAGGGATGTTAATGGGGTGGTTAATAAGTTTATGAGCGAGGGTGAGTTGATTAAAGTGAAGGAGTTGTGGGAATTCTAGACAGTTTTGTTATTTAAGGGAGATACAATGATGGCTGTGGTAGGAGGTTCCAGTGGCAAATTTAGCAATTTTGTAGTAACAAGCATTCATCTTGTGTAGGTCTGTCTGTTTAAGGTTGGTAAGTATGGGGGATGCACAGAGTAAGATGGAGATTAGCTGGGAATTGGCTATGGAGAATCTAGCCGCCTTGGTTAGGAATTGGTGACTTCAGTACAATGCACTAAGTTTCTTGTGAACTTTCTTTATTGTGAGAGATATGTGGGTGTCAAATCTAAGATTGTTGTCTATTTCCACATCAAGTAATTGTGTGTGTACTCATGGAGAGATGATGGTATTGTCTTTGGCAAGAATTTTGAAGTGGGGAGTGTTTTGGGTGGCTTTAGAAGGTTGGAACAGGAGATGTTTTGTCTTACTTGGGTTGAGTAGGAGCTGAGCATTGGATAGCCAGCTTTCTACAGAAGAGAATAATTATTGTGTGATTTGTTGTAGTTCTGGTAGAGTGGGGGCAGAGCAGATGAGAGTAGAGTCATCTGCATACTGTATAAGATATGCTTGTGTGGTGGTAGTATGTAGGTTGTTAGTGAAAAGTGAGAATAGCAGAGGGCCAAGGAGGAGAACTTCGAGAGTAACTGGGAAGCAAGGTGATATTTTATTGTACCAGATTACTGATTGCTGGCATCCGTGTAGATAGCTATGGAACCAGTTGCAGGCTGATTGTGAGAAGGAGAGGTTGGAGAGAGTAGAGAGTAGCAGCTCATGAGATACCATGTCAAAAACCTTTGAGAGATCTAGAAATACGGCAGTAGAGAAGAGGCCATTGTTTTTGTGATTAAGTATAGTGTTGGTGAAGGAGAGCAGAGAGGAGGTAGTGCTATGATATCGCCTGAAACCATATTGGGTTTTGGAGAGGAGATTATTAGCTAGAAGGTAGTTGGAGACCTGGGTGTTGATACATTTTTCAAGTATCTTGGAGAGAGGGGAGAGGATAGCAATGGGGCGGTAATTGGAGAGGTTGGTCGAGGGGGTGTCTTTGTGGATGGGAATGATGTGGGATATTTTACATATTGAGGGAACATCGCCTTCTGTTATGGAATGGTTGATTAGAATTGAAATTGAGTAGGCTAGTGTATCAGCTGCAATTTTCAAGTATTCAGAGGGGAGGTTGTCAGGTGCGAGTTTGGTGGGTTTAAGTTTTGACAATAGTCTTTTTATGTTGGAGGTAGGTACTGAGGTGAAGAAGAAAAGAGGAGTGGGGGGTTTAGACTTAGGAGTTGGGGGGGGCTGTTGTAGGGAAGTGTTGTTTGTTCAGAGATGTTATAGTTTCAGTGAAGTGTTTGTTGAAGTTTTCAGCAATACTGCTGGAGGAGGCAATGGACGGCTGGGGGGTATCAACCTTCTCTGGGTAGAGGATAGTGTTAATAGTGGACCAGAATTGCTTATGGTTGTGGTTGGTAGAGTTTAGGGTGGATTTATACTAGAGGGATTTGTCTAATAATGCTAATACTTAATATTATTATTTAACTTAATATTATTATACAAGTCAGAAAATTGTGGGAGGTCTTTATTGGCCTACTGAAATCCACTGTGAAGTGTCTTTGCCTTCTAAATGTGAGTTTGATTTGAGTTTAGGAGTTTTTGTTATTTCACTAATAAGGAGAGACTGTGGGAGTGTGTTTTGTAATGGGAGCAACACGTGGATTCATTCCAGTGGAATTACTGATGTTTGATAAATTCTACAGCAGCTAACAGCAATGAAACTGATATTAAGTCCTTATTTGTAAAAATGGGGGGGGGGGTGATCCACCTGAGAAAACTGTTATTGCAGAAGTTTGCTTTTCTGGCTTATCTTAAATACAAGAGATTTTCAAAGGTACTGCATGTTTTTGATCCAGACTTATTATGGACAGGTCATTAAAGACTTTCTAAAGGAATGGTAGGTAATTAAGTCAAAGACTAACTTTTCATGAACAAAATTAATATTGAAACATTCAGGATTAGAAATGCACTGATTAAAGACCGAAATATTAACTATGGAAAAAGACTTTTTGAAGTTAGGAAATCATGAAATATGAAGAGCAACAAGATGTATTTTTGAAAAATGTGAAAGAGGAGGGTGAGAGGTTAAAGAATATAAAGATGAAAAAGTTTAAACATGTGGAAAGAGATTTCACATTAGGATATATTTTAAGATGGAAGAAAAATGACAAGAGAAACATAGCCAAACCATTTTGAAAAGTGCCTTTTAATGAGACTGCTTATGTTAGTTAGTCAAAGACTGTCAGATACAGCGGAAATGCAGGAAAAGAATGCTGAAGTAACAGCCAGTACTTGAAGAGACATTGGGCCGGATTCACGAAACCTCCGTGTAAGAGTTAATATGTCTTACACGGAGGCTGCAGTCTAACGGTATGACATCAGCATGCCATGCATATTCATGAGGGCATGCTGAATCATACCCTAGGCTAACACGGTCCATGTAGGAAAGTAGAGGGCGTGTCCGAATGCTAAGTTCTGCAAAGGGACACGCCCCCAGAAGAGTCAGAGTCCTGAAAGTAAACACCCACGAGCGAGTCTGCGGAAATGTCAAGGAACACAACACCACATATCCTCACAGGCTAAAAACCCAACTGTAATGTAAAACATAAAAATATCAGTTTAATTTTTTTTTTTTATAATTTCCAAAATGTTTGCCCGTAGTTGCGCTTGTTTGCGCGGGTATGCCCTCCGCTCAGCCACAGTTAGCAGACATTGAAAAGCATATAAGATCTAAATATGCAAACTACGCCAAGTAGCAATAACGTAGCGGTAGAGACATTGGCCAAAGAGGAGGTAGTCACGGTTCGAGCCCCCACAACATCATTTTCCATTTTTATTTAAATAAGCATGAAACAATCCCGACACACACACACACATATATATATATATATATATATATATATATATATATATATATATATAAAACTATAATTTAAGTAAAATGTAATGAAATGGGCCATGTATTTTTGAAGAAATCCGACATAATAAAATATAAAAAAAGGATCAGAATTGCCCATAGTTTAGCAAGGCTTTAGCAAGCTGAATATGGGTGCCCGTAGGTGAGCAGCACTTTAACAAGCATAATATGAGTGCCCATAGGTGAGCAGCACTTTAACAAGCATAATATGAGTGCTCATAGGTGAGGAGTGCTTTAACAAGCTTAATATGAGTGCCCACAGGTGAGCAGTGGTTTAACAGGTTTAATATGAATGCCCAGAGTTGAGCAGTGCTTTACCATGCTTAAAAGGAGTGCCCGTAGTTCAGCAGTGCTGCACCCAGCGTAATATGAGTGCTCATAGCTAAATAACGCGTTACCCAGCGTAAGCCATTTGAGCAAAGCTGCGCAGCGTGCCAACCAGCTTACCGTCGGGCAACATTGGGCAAGCTGTATCAAAGCCGCCTTTACACAGACACACCTCCTAGCCTGTCTAGACAGTAGTAAAATAAAAAAAGCAATGCCCAAGGTCGAACCTGGGACACTGTGCACCATAGTCAAAGTACTTTACCACTAAGCCATGACAGTTGTACTGAGAAATGCAGTATTAGCATATATATAGGAATGAATGGAAATAGAAGCATTACAAAGCAGGTTTTTTCAAGCTGATAAATATCCAAAACGGCCAATCACAGATAAGTGTGGAAAAACCGGCATATATAAGCCCCATAGGCAGGAATTCACAGCATAACCGATTGTGGTACACATTTGCAGTCAGGATGGCAGGTGCAGGAGAGGGGAAGTCACTTTAGAGCACAAAGGTGGGGTGTTGAGGAGTCAAAATATGTGGTTTGGCTCCTAGTCCATGATCATGAAGCACAATTCATGCAGGGCCAGGTTCACTGGGGTGCGTACAAGGCAGAGGCGTGGAACTGGTTGGCACATGAGCTCACCAGTGCCAAAGGCATTCCAAGGACTGGTGAACAGGTCCGTCACCACCATGCAGACCTGAAGCGATGGAAGGAGGACCAACTGAACCGTTGGATCCAGGAGGCCCGTCAAATGCCCAACACCCCACTACTGAGTAAGTATCCATGTAATTAAGTATGTAAGAAATGCTATCCTATCCTATAGTATGGAGACGTATGTTCCAATATTACTTCCTTTATATTACAGCTGCAGGTGTTCGTTCCGCGAATCAGTGAGCCTATGCTGATAGGCTGCTGAGGTTGCGCCACCAGGCAGGTTAGTAATTATTTAGCTGGTATTGTCATAGAATATAAGTGAGACAGATTGTAAAAGAGTTCAGTGTTGTAACCCACTAATAAAGGTCAAATAAGCCTAGAAGAAAGATTCTGCTAGTATTGTAAGATTAGATAAGTGATGCAGCCTGGAAAATAGTGTCATGCAATCCAGTAATAAAGATTAAACAAGTCTCAAATAGAAGTGTCCACCTGTATTGTAATATCAGATAACTGCTGCAGCCAGAAAATGAATGGTAATCAATCAACAAAGGATAGACAAGTGTCAAATACATTCTTGTAAATTCTGCCATATGAAATAAGTGAGTCAGCTGGAAAGGGTCATTGTAAACCAGTAATAAATGTTAATAAAGCCTAGAATTAAGTACCAGTCTGAAATGTAAATATAAAATAATTGAGAGAGTGCGAGAAAGACAGTTTGAAGCCACCAAGAAAGCTGTAATAAGTCTGGAATAATGGTATACTGCAGTCACTACATTATGAAATGAATGAGACAGCCACAACCAAAGAGTGTAATGTGTTAAATAAAATACAGATCATGGACTGTGTCCGTCCCGCAAATTGGATATGTTGCTGTACCCTTGCATTATGGAAATAATATGGTTGTATGAAATGCTGAACACCCACAGTTGTCTAGACCCATATAAATCAAATGTAGCAGGATGTTGTACCTGAACACAGCCAGATATGAACATATATGAATAAAAATGGAATGTTATTAATGTAGCAGTAACATCCCCATCACCAACATTCCTAAGGTTACATACAGGAAACTGTACTAATACATGTAGGGGATATATATATAGCTGCATCTACTAGGAATGTACAGTATATGTATAGGTAGTTTAAGTTCTTAATGTAATATTTCTCCACCCTACCCTATTTTCACAAATTATGCCATTCCACACCAAACTGGGTATGTGTATTCACAATTAATTCCCATGGACATTTGTCCTGTTGGTTTATACATATCTGCATGTACGTTGATGCATGTGCCCTGTTCACATATCCAAACCTGATGGCCTGTTGCCACCAATCAATCCTGCATGCTGTTGGAATGTGCACTGTTGTTCTAAATATGCATGTGTTATGCTGGCTGCTCAATGTTCGGAATTCATGGGTGTTTGGTTAATGGGAATACTGATGCATGCGGTTAAAACTAATTTTGAATGGTGTTGTTTGTTACTAACCCAAAATGCCATAAAATACTACTAAACATAGGACAACAGGGAAGGCGGGTTCCAGCGGACCCACCTCTCCCACCTCAGCTGGCGAGTGCACCTGGCACCAGTGCCCAGGCCGGGACCTCCTCCTCCGGTGGTTCTGTGCCACCTTTGGGTGGAAGCACTGCAGGGATGGGGCTCGACCTCCCTCTGCAAGCGTGGCCGGAGGAGAGCCTCCACTCACCCTCCATAGGGTCCGGTCTGTGGTGTGTAGTGAGATCAGGCATTCTGTGACTGATCCCCTATGCCAGCTTGAGGTGAGGGTGGCACAACTCATGGGTGTGCTTGCCCATGCTATCTAGCCCCCAGCACAGCCCCAGCCTGGGCTGTGAAGGCGCAGTGGTAACTGCCTATGGGTGGGGATTTCAGTTCCACTGTTGCCATCTGTGGGCTCATGGGCTTGTGATATCTAAACATCCGTCCCCGTCATTTGTGTTTACCCCCACATGTGTCATACTCTGCCCCTGTATGCGTCTTGTTTGTCTTATCTGTTAACCTCCCCAACCTACCTCCCCAAATATACCTACTTCCTGTACCTCACATTCCACTCTCACCTAAAAAAAAAATAAAAAAGGGCACTCTGTTCCCACAAAAAAATTACGCCCCATACATAGCTGCCCAATTTGCACACATGTCAACTGGACATGTAAACTGATAATTCTAATTGGCAGTACAACATATTTTGTTGTCCTCACCCCTCTCTCAGGGGTGGAAGGTTTCAAATTTCACACCAAATTTCACACATATGCACAGCTGTTGCTAATAAAGAAATGGGCAGCTATGGGCCTTCCCTACATCTTTCCTGCACATCCCGAGCTTGTTTTCCTACTGTCCTACCCTCTTTTTGCCCCCTTTTTCACCACTGTCCTATCTCCCCATTTTCTTTTCTTTAAAAGAAATTAGTGTGGGTGTTAGTGGGAGTAAGCACTTTTAAGCAGTAGTCAGCAGGTGTGCGCTTGTGTACGCTTAGCTAAGAGAGTGTGCGCTCAGCTAAGCGAGTGTGCACATGTGTAAGCATAGCGCAAACCAGCGCAAACCCGCTTACAACTGCTTAAAAGTGCCTTAGTCACTCTGTATGACAAGGCCTGTAGTCTGCTTATCAGCAAAATAAAATACCCCTGTCAGTCTCAAACCCCGGACCTTGGAAACACTAGTCTGCATGAATTACCACTGAGCCACAGCAGATATACAAGAACTTGGTGCTGAAAGAAATATATCATGAAATACAAGGAGTGAATGTAAAGGGAATATAGGAAGGCCATTACACAAAGCTTGTTCCCTGAATCCTTACTGGCAATTCTTGTGGAATTGCATTACATTAGTGTGATAAGAGAAACAGCCATGCTAGGAGGTAATAATGTTACAGTAGCACCTTACAAACCCCACACAGTATCAGAGCAGGATAAACACCGCCATATTTGAATAGGTATGAGGCCAGACTTCCTAACTGTGACTAATTTACAGGGATGTCCCTGAATTTCAAAAAAATGTTGCCTGTGTCCCACTGACTCCCTGTGAAATGTACTAACAGTAGGCAGAAAGGTGGGGTATCCCACATAATGGTGACTGTCAATAAGTTAAAGTAGACACTACTTGAATGTCAGAAATGGTGTAGTAATACATATGCTCAAAATACCCCACAGTCACAACTGCAGAATATCTGAAATATATCACAGGTGTATCCCACTGATATGAATCTTTCCCTGAGGCTGGTCAAATATATACCTGAGAGTATCTGAGGCCTGCAAGTGTCAGAAATACACAGGCATATCAGCCTGTCTGCTGTTACACACTCTGCAAATAGCTGTAGAATTATTCCCACAAGCACACCCTCATGTAGGAGTACAACACAGAAATATCAAAGGATTTAGCCATCTAACAAAGTAATGACAGTATAGCAGTTTACAAGCACTGCATGTGCCTAATATTCATAATTGTTAGTACAAAATACATGGCCCTAGTACTGCGCAGCAGCAAAATAAAATACCCTTGTAAGTGTCAAACCCCAGACCTTGGGCTCACCAGACTGCATGCAGTGCCACCAAGCCACAGCAAACATACAAGAACTTACTGCTGAAAGAAATATATCATGCATTACAAGGCGTGAATGTAAAATGGAAAATAGGAAAGCCATAGCAACACATTCCAGTAAAGACAAATATTAGGCCTTCAAGGAGTGAATGTAAAGGGAAAATAGTGAAGCCATAGCAACACATTGCAAGAACTACTGTGGTATACCAGTTAATCCACAACTCCCACAGGAAAGTGCATACTCCCATGTAAACAGTGTTAGCATTAGCAGGTATGAGCTAACATACACACTGAGAAGAGTGAAATGGAAGAAGCAACAGTCAGGGTTCAGAACAACAAGCATTTTAGTGGCTACAACAAAGCCTTAGATATGAGAGACATACCAACCTTCTGATTGACACAACAGTGTCCACAACAAACCAGCATGGTCCCCACCTTGCAAAACTGAAAGGCCTGTGCCTACCTAACCTAACATTTTATAGCAGTGTCCTGAAATCACAGTGAGAACTGCAATTACCACACAGCAGGCTGCATGCAATTAGTAAATTCTGGCCACCAATTAGTGCAGAGGCCATCACATGCACATGTGCAGATACCTACAAAAGCAGCCTGTACTGCCAGTCCACACATGCAATAATATCATTGCAGCAACTGGAGGGAGAGAGACAGAGAGAAAGAGAGAGAGAGACAGACAGACAGAGAGACAGACCAAAAGAAAAAAAATAAAGAAAAACCAAGCCAGCCATCCAGGCAGCCAGCCAGCCATCCACCCAGGCAGTGAGCCAGCCATCCAGGCAGCCATCCAGCCAGCCATCCAGGCATCCAGGCAGCCAGCCATCCAGCCACCCAGGCACCAGCCAGCCATCCAGGCATCCAGGCATCCAGGCAGCCAGCCATCCAGCCACCCAGGCAGCCAAACAGCCATCCAGGCAGACAGCCAGCCAGCCAGCCAGCCAGCCAGCCAGCCATCCAGGCAGCCATCCAGCCAGCCACCCAGGCAGCCAACCAGCCAGTCACCCAGGCAGCCAGCCAGCCACCCAGGCAGCCATCAAGCCACCCAGGCAGCCATCCAGGCAGCCAGCCAGCCACCCAGGCAGCCATCCAGTCAGCCACCCAAGCAGCCAGCCAGCCAGCCACCCAGGCAGCCAACCAGCCATCCAGGCAGCCAGCCAGCCAGCCAGCCATTCACCCAGGCAGCCAGCCAGCCATCCACCCAGGCAGCCAGCCAGCCATCCACCCATCCAGCCAGCCAGCCAGCCATCCAGGCAGCCAGCCATCCACCCAGGCAGCCAGCCAGCCATCCACCCAGACAGCCATCCAGCCAGCCATCCAGGCAGCCAGCCAGCCAGCAAGCCAACAATGCAAAAAAAAAGCTGTCAGAGACAAAGGTAATGCAAACTACATAATCTAATAATCTACATACTGTGAACCATCCATATGTGTTACCGGTCTGTATCTATATGTATATGAAGATGTGCATAGGGCAAGGGACATACTGCAACTGTTAGTGAAGGCTGGACATACATATGTAGTTAAAGGTTGCTATGTGCACATATCAATGTAGGTTGGTTGTAGTGTGTGGCATTGAAAACAGCATGCAGTGCAGGTATATGTCATGTGGTGGTGAACTTCTGTGGGACTGAGCCAGTGAGGCCTGCTACAGCTATATGGCTTGAGGACAGCACAATGCATTATGCACAACAGTGTGCAATATCATTACAGAATGGTATGTCTCACAACTGTTGCAGAAGTGATATTCCCACCATGAAAGGTGGGCAGTACATGTACCTACATGTGCATGTATATGTACAGCAATGGATGTTAAGAAGTGTGTGTATGCATATATATATATATATATATATATATATATATATATATATATATATATATACATACATACATACATATATCTATATATCGATATACATATATACACACACATATATATATATATATATATATATATATATATATATATATCTACATATATATATATATATATATATATATATATATGTACATAGACAGAGAGGTCTGTATAGACACATACAGATATATGGATAGATAGATAGAGAATATGTATGTACATATAGATATAATAGACAAATACATATATAGATATAAATTTAGATACATACATGTATACAGATAGATATGAATGTCTATAGATATATATTATATGTATATATATATATATATATATATATATATATATATATATATATATATATATATATATATATATATATATATATATATATATATATATATATATATATATATATATATATATATATATATATATATATATATATATATATATATATATATATATATATATATATATATATATATATATATATATATATATATATATATATATATATATAGCTGTGTGATATACATATATGTAGATATGTATATATATTTACATATATATATATATATATATATATATATATATATATATATATATATATATATATATATATATATATTAATATATATAGCTATATATATATAAACAGAGAGTGAGAGAGGGGGACATGGGGGCAGATGTACTGCAACAAGTGCCTAGTGACCAAGGCATGGACAAAACACCAGTGGTGATACTGCAGTACCATACCCCATTCCAAAACATGTTACCCACTAACTACCACATAGGTGGTTGCCTGCCTACCACTGGAGGTGTCAGAAGGGAACATGGGACACAGGTGTACAATAGCCTCCCCTTTGATATCCACAGTGGCACACTAGTCTTGTAATCCCTGTACATGGTACGTGTCATCACAAAAGGTGTGTCAGCTAGGGAAATGTAAGTCAGTGTACCCCTGTACACCTCACAATGTCCTATGCAGTATGTACCCCCCATGAGAACTACAGCAAATGGAAAGGCCACAGACGTACCCAACAAAGACTGATAATGGCCACAAACACATTCCCTATGCAGACTGACTCACAAAACCACAGCTAGTGTGCCTTGCATACTGCCTACACAGAGGTTACCAGTGCTGGATATACAGAGTTATGTCACACCCATACCATTTGGCCAAACACCATGGCAACACCTCACAATCCGTCCAGCCTACATGACCTAGGGCCCTAATCGCTGTCACCGCACTAAACAGCACATGCTGGAGGTACAGGTTTGTGTACACAAATATGCCATACCCTGGACTAACCCACCCAGCATTAACAAACAAGGCTCCTCATTAGTAGATGTCATACATACCCCTGATGACTGTCATGGAGATAGTTAATATGCCCTTTGAGTCACCTGTGTGCAACCATTTCACAGGAGCTAGTAAAATCACAGTACATGTGTACCAAAGGTCAGGGTAGCATATGGCTAGGTTGCCCTAGGCCCATGGCCAATAGCATAGTACCTACCTATGACACAATGCACACACATGTACTCAGTGCAATACCAGCTATGTGACATTGAATGAGTGTGACACTGACTGTGTGCAAGGTCTGTAAAGGTGTGATAGCTTAGCGTGACTTTGTGTCTATCATAGTAGTTAGTGTCCTTGGTGTGAGGCCAGAGAAAGATGTGTCAGTTATTGGGATGCAAACATAGTAGATTGGCATATGTTGTGCCATAGTTCCCTGTGTACGACTGTGGTGTCCCATCATAGGCAGAAGCAATACATGAATGCTTAGTAAGTGGTACTGCTGTTGAATCCAGCTCACATATGAACTGTTGTACTACCTGATGTTGTAGGAATAAACACTACAGTATGGTGTATGTTCACATTCTGTGGTAACACTGTTTGGTGTGTTACCTGTAGTCTGCACAGATTACATACCTCATGCATGGGTATCTATAAGTAGGGGCACACAGTACTATAAGGTACACAGTTAATGCTCATCTGTGTCGTCATACATTTGTGTGTTGTATGTATGTGTAATGTGTGTGTAATGATTCCTGTACCATGGCCGCAATCACATGTGTGCTACAGGGTATGCGTGTGTACCTGGCAGCGTGTGCACTCTGTGACAGCAGTATGCTGGCTTTAGTAACTGTGTACGTATGTCAGGTAGGGGTATGGCATCAAAGACTAGGGTGGATTACCATTGAAACTGTACATGTGTATTGCATTCATTGCATGGGATGACAATATTCTTCATCCATTAGCTTGATACATACCCCAGTGTGAGGTTTGCATTGTATCCCAAACAGTGTGCCGAGTGCTGGTGTATACTAGTTTGTTGTATGGAGTGTGGCAGGCACTGTCAGACAGTTGTGGGCTGAGCACGGATATGTGGTATCGAACATGTGTATCCCCTGATAGACAGACAGATGCTATATATGGCAGTGAAGTGATATCAGTACATTTGAATATTAAGTGTGCCACATGACTTGCTCACATAGTTTTCTTTTCCTTCCTTCCAGGGTGATGGTACATCAGAGAAACCCACCGTATACAGCAGCAGAGGATCAGGAGATCCACCAGAGCCTGGTGCATAATTACTCTGTGCTGTTTTCCAGAACCAGCCAGAACCAGCATGAGAGGGCTGCACTGTGGCAAGAACTTGTCCGTCGGGTAAATGACATAGGCATGCATAACCAGACATATGAGCAGGTACGCCATCACTGCAGTGATTTAATTAGACATGTCCGGCAGCTTGCGTCTGATATCCACAGACAACAGCTTGCCACAGGTGGTGGGGTACCTATCCACCCCCCCCCCACCAGTGTGGAGGAGCACCTCTTAAGTGTTGTGGCTCCAGGCCAACAACAAGAACATCCACAAACATGTGTCATCATGGAGGTCAGAGCCACCCAGCATGTTGAAATGGAGTGTGCAGGTAACATCCCATATCTGTAGTTGACTGTTCTCTGTACTGGTAGTATATGCATGTGTGAGAAGTGTACTGTTTGTGTAGCTGTTAACCTGCCCAGTCTTCTGCAAGATTGATATTCTGAGCGTAATCTGTACACATGTGAAAGCCACCTGTTGTACTACTGTACTTTATCATACTCACAGTATCAAAGGCACAGTAGTGGCCACTAGCAATCACTCTCATATGTTTGCAGGTCCCTCTGGAGTTACAGCAAGGCAGCCAATCCATGCTGGTGAGTGTGTAATAACAATACTATTGCTAATGACATTTGCATGTCATATGGAGGTGTAGTATGTGCACATGTAACACACCTGCACATAATGCATGCTGTGCATGTTTGCTGTGAGACTATGCATATCCCATTATTTTCAGTAGCTGCCTCACTCACATGCAATACACAGAGCATGACACACATGTGTGGCAACATAGTACTGGACATTGTATAGGCACACCAGATACACAAGTACACAACACACACATGTTTGACATACACACTACACCTTAGCCTGCTACACATGTCCGATTATGACATCTGCTGTATGGCCAGCCTTCAACATCCCACTTATCTACGCAGCACACATACTATACCTGAGGGGTAGAGGCCTATCATGTCTTTGTGCAACAGTCTGGAACAAATAATACATTCATGTTAAGCAATGCTCACTATTGGCCACCTTACACACCCATGTACCAAGTGGCTATGTAATTGTGGATGTAGTCATGTTACTGCACTTCAGGTACAGCATGCTAGCTGCCTGTCTGGCACACATTATTATTGTTGACTGACCACAAGAAGCATGTTGATCATGGCTCACGTTACTACACCACATCCAGTTCCACTGACCACAAAAGTACACACAGCTGTTATTGTGTAGCACCGTCATGTGTTGTGTGTGTGTGTCTGTGTGTGCGTGTGTCCGTGTGTGTGTGTGTGTGTGTGTGTGCAAATCTATGCACCCACAGCTTGTAACACTTGCACAACATTGTAATGTCCTTGTACACATTGTGTCCCAGGGTGGAGACATTCACTGAACAACTACACACAAGCATCAAGTACACATAAACTGTTATTAACAAGGGCTGTCTACACTTGCACTGCATGTTCCTGTGCAACACATAACCTGTATGCTGACACGTGTGCAGTGATGTTTTTCCTTGTGAAATGGTCACCCACCCTAAAACAGTGTGGTGTATGTGTTGGATTGCAGGTGTGTCTGTGTTTGTATCTTCTGTACTGAGGAGTGTGCCTGTGTGCATGTGCGCCTGTGTGCTTGTGTGCTTGTGTGCCTGTGTGCCTGTGTGCATGTGTGATGTGCGCCTGTGTGCATGTGTGCATGTGTGCATATTTGCCTGTGCGCATGTATGCATGTGTGCTTGTGTGCATGTGTGCATGTGCATGTGCACCTGGGTGCATGTGTGCATGTGCGCCTGTGTACATGTGTGCATGTGTGCATGTGCGCCTGTGTGCATGTGTGCATGTGTGCATGTGTGCCTGTGTGCCTGTGTGTTAATATTGTGTACACATTTGTAAACTGTGTTTCCTATCTTCCTCTCACAGGTTCTGATGTTGCTCTGGTGGAGTGCAGCAGGGAACCTGAAGCCACTGCTGGGTATAGTGTTAATGATGATACATGTGTAATGGCACAGGGAGGTGTGACAGGGTCTGTCATTGGTCATCCAATTGACAGTACACAGCAGTCAACCCCATCAATGCGCACAGTCATCCTGCCGATACATCCATTGTCACCAATGTCCTTAGCTGAGGGGCAGCATACAGTGGGCATTAACCAGGGTAGTGTGGTATCATTAGCACATGCATCCCCTCACAGCAGCCATGGCCAGATTCCTGACATGGTACCACACAGGCAGATGTCCAGGGGTTCTCGTGGGAGCATCCGTGGTCGTACTTCCCCTGTCAGACGTGCCCACAGAGGTCTGTCAACCTCAGCTATGTTCCGGGCTGTAATGCAGGTACAGGCACATATGGAACGGTACACCAGACAGGGTCTGAGGGAGCTTAGAGTACATTACACCGCTATGAATGACACTATGCGTGACGTTGCATCTGCCATCCGTAACATCAGCGAGGTCATTGATAGACGTTGGGGGGACACATTAGATCTGTTCCACAACTACATGTCCAGGAGCCAGGACAGTGCAGGACAGTTGAGGCGTCGACGTGGATGTCTGCCAGCAACATTATCAGCTGCCAGTCGTCACGGACGACAACAAACCCGCAGCCGCTCCCATAGTGCCAGTACCAGCCTCAGCAATGCTGGGTCTGTGCTGTCATTAGGCCGTCCTAGAAGACCATGTGCACGTGGCTCTGGACAGTCCCAGCAGGGACATGTGTCCAGTCAACAACCCACTGCTTCTGATGACAGTACCCAGTCTGGCTTAGTACCTGATACTGTCCGTAGCACACCTGCCAGGCACAGGTACCGTGTCCATGGCCAGAGACAGTGGCCTGTATGACCTGACAGGTACAGTCTGTGGCTGTCCACAAACAACCGTATATGGCAGCCACATGGTGGAATTGTGTGCATGCATACACACACACATAATGCTAACACCTAGAGCTAACACATACACACACACATTGCAGCAACATTGCCCCATCTTGTACTGTTGTCCCTCACTAACACACACACACATACATGTCGATTGGATGTGTCAATGGCAGACTCTGGCAAACCAAGTACACACCCTGTGCATATGATGAAACTGTGCCACCTCCTGCCATCTGTAACATTGATGCTGGAACAGGATAGTGTGGTACTGATGCACAGGGTGACTACATAGCACTGTAGTATTATTATCATGTTGTTAACAGTACAGTGTAATGATATTGTTGTGGGTAGATTCGAGCATGCATGATGCATTAACTATGTTTGTCATTGCAGTTTTGTATACACCAGTGTTAATTCCCAAAGTGTACTGTCTGCACATATGCCACATGGCTGTTGTGTGTACCTGTGCCTGCATGTGTTGGGGTGTGGACAGTACATATGTGATGTTTGCATCACCGATTTGCAGGTGTACATTTGTGAACATGGTCAGCATGGAACATGACATGGTTTGACAGTATGCTGTGGGTGCTACGGTTTCCACATGTCAATGGTCTGCATTCTGGTAGTATACACAGCTTACATAGCCTGACATTCAGTGGTCATTACATGGTGTCTCCTCATATGATACACAGACGTAGGAACCTGGTGTCAGTGATATCCCTGCAGTACTACACTATACCAGTAGCCATTGTTACTGAGCCCCACACATCTCTGGGAACAATAACCTTTGGCATATAGCAGTCTCATGTACATGCCAACATACTATGGATATGTCCATCCATGACTGCAAATACATACAGTGGCCTACAATGCATTCTACACATGACACACCTAACCACCACAAGGGTATCATACGGACAGATACCTGTTGTCAAAGCCATGGTATATTGCTGTAACGCTACTGTGGCATTGTCATCAGATGTAGTTAACATAGTATTCCAACAGTACCATGTAGGTGGTAGCACCCATCATGTAGAATGGGTAATGGTGTGTACATGTGGACAGGTGTTATCTTGTCTATCCTGTGATATTCACATTTCCAAAGGTATTCTGCAGTCCCTCTGTGTATCATCTAAGCAAGAAAGTGTCTGTATGCGTATTGGCAACAGTTGCCATACACCTACACTGGATGGCAATCACTCACAGACTTTGCTGTGTTTTAACATGTCTGACATATACTGCATACATGAACCGTCACCCACATTAATCTATCAAAACTTTCATGGGTGTGTGTCACATAGTTGGCCTAGCACACAGATCACTGCAGTAGCTTGCATTGTCACCAACATACATGTATGGCCTAAGGTCTGGTAAGCTGCGGCACATGGTGGCAAAGGTAACAACTGTATTCATATGGGGCAGGCTTCACACATAGATACTATTATAGGTCACAGGTACATATCTGTATGTGGCAAACACATACCGGACGTGTGCATGGCAATTACTGTTATAATAATATGTCATACAATAATGAAAGCAAAATACACAACACATTCACAAACTGTGTGACAAACACACACATGGCATTTGTAGGATTCAAACCCCTACCTAACTAGGTTATGGCACTTGAGAGATATACATTAGCACAGCACATTATTCGCACTACTGCATGATTTCTCTTCTCCTGCTGTATTCATAGGGTGCTGACATCATCAGTGTTTCCAAAGAAGAATGTACATCTTTTAGCGTGTTGTCCCAGTCTTCAAAATGGCCATTCCTTTCACAAAGAATTGCAGACATACACACACACCTGCCCCCCCACCCCCCATACACAGTGTTTGCAGGATTCAAACCCCTACCTAACTATGTTTTGATACTTGAGACAGATGCATTAGCGCAGCGCGCTATTCACATTACTGGATGATTTCCCTTCTCCTGCTCTATTTATAGGGTGCTGACATCATCAGTCTGTCCAAAGAAGAATGTACATCTTTAACTATCCCTCAGTACGGGGGATAACAATATCTGTGCATTCACATAAACCTAGTTCAGGGTCACATATGCAAACTGGCACTGCCAGGTTATGTTCTATACCATGCTTCATGACCACAGGACTTGTGACACAGAACACAAGTAGGGGGTATATCCCTATACATCACAGATACACACACCTCTGTGTTGGTCCCACTGCACTAAGCATGACAGGCCATACATATACACCTACCATTGTGCAAAACTGCCTTTTGGTTTGGTGTGTAGTTCAGACCACCCACCCATACCCAGTAACCACACTTGGCTTTCCTGGGAACAGTGTCGGATATGAAGGTCTTCACACACACACCATTATAGTGGTTGACTTCAGGTACACAAATATTGACTGGGGATACTACTCAAGCCCTAAACATCACCCTACAGCCACTACAATTTGTGAATCCATGTGCTATGGCACAACCAGTCACCACACCCACTAGGAGGAATACATATTGGACCTGATCATCACCAACATGTGGACTCTATGTTCCACACCAGAGGTAGAACTGTCATTGTTAAGATCAGACCATGTTCAACTTTCCCTGGACATCCATATCCCATCCCCACATCCAGCCAAGGAAATCACTGTAAAGAATTTCTCGAAAGCAGAATTTGCACTTGTGAAGACTGGGGTGGAATACTCCAGAGGCCCCGTGTTGGAGGTTAATACAGACCAATCTGCAGAATTCTTTACAAACGCATTGTATGAGCAGCTGCAGGTATGCATTGGTCATGCTATCCCACATAAAACCATGACTCATCCAAAACAGGAGGCCTGTCTGGTTGACCCCAGCCATATATAAGCTGTACAAAAGAAGGAGGATGCTACTACATAACAGAGCAATATCCCACAGACCCAGATAAATCATAACCTCTCCTTTGCTAATCACATTGACAGAGAGCCATTGCTAAGAACTTTGTATAGCCCTCCTTCTCACATGGGTGTCTGCATGTAGATCATGTGAGGTCATGGTGGCCCTCTACTACTCACTCATCAGGACCATGTTTGACTACAATGCCCCTTTTGGGTGTACCTTACCCAATACCTGTGGCAACTACAGTGAACACAACAGTACCTCCCGAAGAGAATCATGGGCTACACACAGATGTCCTATGCAGCTCAGCTAAAAGATCTCCAGCTCTACTCAGTTGCTTAACGCCTACTCAGAGGTAATCTATGCCTGACGTACACAGCCATTTCAAACCCAGAAGTAATGGACATGCTCTACCTCATAACATCCAAGACCCTTACAGCTACACACTCCAGGGACGTAAACCTCAGCACAAACATAAATAGGACATTCTGCAGGGACAGATTCATTACCCACAGGCTCCCCTCACTCTGGAATTGAATCCCAATTAAAGTTAGACATAGCCCCTCACCAACCCTCTTCCAGCAAAATACAGCCGCATGGATGGGAAATTGCAAATTCACCCCTGGGATCTCCACTGTGTCCCTGCTTGACAGAGGCACAGCAAAGTAGCCTTAAAGGGTGCCTTCTGTGACCTAATTTACAGAGGCACAGTAGGCTACTCTACTGGGGAGGCAGACACCAAATACACTCTGCCTAGGCTTATGAATTCCCCAGGGCAGACAGCCTAGTATTCACCTCTGCACCTATGTTTATGTTTGGGATGCACAATATTTGTTGCTGCTACTGTTTGCAGGTCTTTATTGCCATAGCTTTCACAGTTTCTGTGAACAAAGTGTGGTAACATGTTTGATCATGACAGGGTTCCGGTATATTAATATATGTGTCTGTTGTCATTTAACTGTGTGCACAGGGTGGATTGCTGGATTGTGGGAGGTTCCTGGCTTAACACATACAACTGCCAGATATGTGTGACTGACTGCTATACTCAGACATGGCCTAAGTGTGTGAGCATGCCCAGTTCAGGCTTTCCATGGTTTGTTGCCTGACATGTCTCTCATTTATCCAAGTGTGTGAGCATGCCCAGTGTGACCTTTCCATATGTTGTGATCTGAAGTCCACTACATTTGTGGTTGTGTGTGAACATGACCAATATTGACATTAATACTGTGTGTGTTGGAAGTCATGTTGTGTTCTTACTGCCAGACTCCTTTGTGTCATAACTCAACAGGGATTATGCTGTGCTTGCAGGGTTTCCATGGGATAGTTTGCAAAGACTTGGCAACATTCTCTCATACTGGCTGAACACTGCACTACTGTCATGGTGTAGTGGTTCAGTACTTTCATTATGGTGCACAGTATCATGGGTTTGAGTCCCATCACTGCTGTAAATGCTCATACTGAGCAGACCAGACTAGATAAGGGCCAATTGGGCAACTATGAGCATGTTGCCTTTTGTTCAGCAATGGCGTACTTAAACCAGGCTTGTCCAACATTGCTGTGTATTTACCAACTTGGGTGGACATTGGCAAACATTACTCCACAGTGACCACAGTTGTACTACTTGGTGTGTGTGATTCTGTTCATAGGTTCATACTAGGCTATCTGCCCTAGGGCATTTATAATCCTAGCCAGAGTGTGTTTGGCTTTCAACACACATTGTAAGTGGAGTTTGCCATTATATTTTTCATGGTTAGTATGTGCCTCTGGCTAACAGTGACATAGAAGTGATACCCAGGGTAAACCTACAATCTCCCATCCACTCATCAGGATTCCTCTTGAAGAGAGTCAATGAGGGACTCTGGCTAACCTGGAGTGGGACTTTACTCAAGAGTGGGGTGAGCCTCTGGGTTATGGATCTGTCACTCCAGCATGTCCTATTTATTTCAGTCCTGAGGTTCAGGTCTCTTGAGCACATAGCTTGATGGGATTCTGATTTTCCAAGGTGCAGCATGTCCACTGATTCCAGGTTGGACATGGCTTTATACATCTGGCACAGATCACCTCCGGGCAGACAGTATGCCACTGAGTGGAGCTGCAGTTTCTTTAACCGGGCAGTGACTGGCATGTGTTTGAGCCCTTTGATCCTCCTGGTGAGGTACTTTTGTGGTCTTTCCAGCTGCTGCAGGTGTCTGAAAAGGTCCATCCCACAGGGGGCATTGTACTCAATTATGGGCCTGATGAGGGATGAGTTAAGAGGCACAATGACATCCACTGATGTACATGTGATTACCTTCATGATTAGGTGGGCTATATGAAATGTTTCTCTGAACACTTTGGCCACATGGTTGTCGAATGTGAGATTGCTATCGACTTGGGTCCCCAGGTCCCTTATCGCTTCTTCCATACTTAATGGGTTACCACATATATAGTAATTTGTGGGCACTTAGTTTTTGACACAGGGGAGGACTATACACTGTTTTGTGTTTAGCTTGAGGACATGGCTCTTGCACCAGTTGTCTGTTTCTATGAGGCCCTTTTGTAGGATGCTTGTGTCAGCTGGAGGGTCGATTATGGTGCCTAGTTTGCAGTCATCTACAAACTTGTTCACCAACTGTCCTTCTGTGTTGGTCTGTACCTCTGAGAAATATATACCAAACAAGGGAGGTCCCAGGACTGAGCCTTGTGGGATGCCACTTGTAGCTGGTTTGTGGTCTGACATGGCTCCAGCATTTCAGACCATGTGGGTTCTGTCCTTGAGCCAGTTTGCAACCCATCTAGTGACATAGGGGTTTCTATTGAAGCTGGTGATCTTATCTATGATGACCAAGTGGGGTACTGTATGGAAGGCTTTTGCAAGGTCCAGGTAGGCTGTGTGGACCACCATCCCCTCGTCAATGGCCTTGGTGACTGTTTCAAATGACTCAACCAGGTTTAAGAGGCAGGATCTGCCCTTAACAAAGCCAAATTGGGTAGAATCCAGTGTCTGTGTGTCCCCAATATGTTTATTTCTGAGGTCTATGATGATCCTTTCCATAGCTTTGCAGACCAACCTAGTTAGGCTTCTGGGGCAATTGTTTGCAGTATCCGTTGAGGCACCACCTTTGTGGAGAGGGTCCACAGTTGCTGTACACTGCTCTTTGGGTACATATCATGTGTTAAGGCTGACAATGAACAGTGGTTTTATGTGTGTGTTCAATTCTGCTTGGGGTTTATGTTGGACACAGCCCAGGACACAGTCTGGTCCCATTGATGCTGTGTGTTTTGCATTGGAGAGGCTGGCTGTTACCTGCACATCTGCAATGTCAGGGGGCCAGCACTCTGCTGGGATAGATATTTGCCCTTTTGGTGGGGGGAGGGAGAAGTTTGCACTGAACCTGTCAGCTTGGATGTTGGCAATGTTTGTGGGTTTGTTGTATTGTTTGTCATTTTGGACTAATTCTGAACATACCTGGGGATTCACACACAGGTTCCTACAATAAGTAAATAATGCCTTGTGATGATCCTTGGTGTCCTGTACGATTTTTATCTCACAGATGGCCTTAGATAATTTTATGTGTGGACATTGTTTTTCAATAATACTGGTCAGAGATGGCTTCCCTTTTTGTGATTTGGATCTATCATATAGTAGCTTCCTCCTTGTATTGTATGGTTTGCTTATGGCTGGGGTCCACCAAACAGGATGCCTGGCTTTGGAGGTTTGGGTCTTGGTTTTATTTGGGATTGCATGATCCATGCATTCCTGACAGTGTTCATAGAATGTGTTTATAAAGGGTTATGAGGTCTGGGCCGTATTTTCCACAGACACAGGGGCTGTGAAGGATTCCACCTCAGTTTTGAGGTGTGTGTGACATATGCTTTAGTGAACATTTTTCACTGTGGTTTTCTGGCCATGGGCTGGGGTGGGGATGTGAATATCCAGTGAGATTACTATCTGGTGTGATCATACCAGTGAGGGATACACTTCTGGTCCTGGGCATAGAGTCCCCATGTTGGTGATGATCAGGTCCAGTATGTTTTCCCCTCTTGTGGGAGTGGTAGGAAATTGTTCCATAGCATTTTGGTTTATAAATTCTGGGAACTTTTGGCCTAGGGTGTTGGAGCTAGGGTAATGCACTCAGTGTATGTTTGGGTAGTTGAAGCTGCCCAACGTAATGGTGTTTGGGGAGATCTTCATATTTTCATGTGTTCTCCAGTCAGCCAAGTGTGGTTCCTGGGTTTAGGATGGTGGTCTGTAGCAGGCTATGAACTGGAAGGCAGTTTTACCCACTGTTGGTTACACATGGGTAGTCTCTGATGCTTCATGCTGTGCCACCAACCTGGGGGTGTGGGTATCTTTGACAAATATTGATACTCACCCCCCTTTTGTAGTTTGTTCCATGTTTTGCAGCTGTAAAGCATGGTACGAGATGTACCTGTGAATGCTAGGGTGCTCTTGGGAGCCTTGAACCAGGTTTCTGTTACTGCACAGATATCAACATTCTCCATGCTGAGGACTGTTTGGAGTGCATGCATCTTGCAGTTTAGACTCCTGGCATTGAGTAGCATTACTTATACTTTCTTATCCCTTGTGATACCTATGGAGGTGGGGTTTGTGTTTTGAGCCTTACCTAGAAAAGGCACTATGGGGGTGACAAGAGCCTTTGGAAATATCCAATAGGCCACAGGTGATAGGTGAAATCCATCCCTAGCAAAGCATCATCTTGTCGAGCATCTCATCCCAGGCTGACAGACATTGAATCCCCTTTCACTGACACCAATACTTAAGCCAATTGTTGTAATTTATCATCTTGTCTTCATATTGTGGCCTCATGTTTGGTGAGGGTAGGATGCTACTGAAGGTCATCAAGTTTGCATATACAACATGGTGGTAAATGCTGTTTAGCACTACCTTACATTGCTTAACACATGGCAATCATGCCTCAGGTGGTGCTGCAGGGCTGCCTATGTCGGATGCACATGCTGCACTCCCTATACATGTTTGGCAACAGGTAGTGTCAAGTTAGGCATCCCTTTTACTATATGTGTGAGTAAGAGCGAGGTATCATTTCCAGGGTTCCTACTGAGCCAGTGTATGTGCTATGCGTTGCCTCTTTGCCAAGGCCAAGGCATACTGGGCACATCTCTGTCTGCCTACTGGGGCAGGCTCAGGTTGTTCCTCCTCCGAGTCACACTCTGCCTGTGATGGCCTTGGCACTGGTGGGGGTCTGTTTGGCCCTGGCCTATGCTGGTCCTGTTGCAGCTGTTTTCACAGGATCATATCATGTAGCATAGCACATACCATGACAATTTGGGTACATGTAGTTGGTGAGTATTGCAAGGCTCCACCAGATGTGTCCAGGCACCGGAACCATGACTTGAGCAACCCAAACACATGCTTGATTACATTTTGTGTTTGTGCGTGTGCCTCATTATGGCGTTCTTGTTCATGCGTGAGTGCATTTCTGATGGGTGTCATCAGCCACGGCTCCAGCGCATAGCCAGCATCCCCCATTAAGTGACCATGTGGGATGTCCCCATTGGAAAATGTCTGGTACAGCTGCGTCAGATGCCAGATATGGGAATCATGGTAGCTTCCAGGGCAGCCAGCACACACATTCATTAACCCCTGGCAGGTGACCCTGGGCCTGTACACTCTTCTCCGTCTCCGTACTGTGGGTTGTTCGGCAGCATTTGCATTGTCACCACCCTCAGCATGTTGCATACGTCATCTTATAACAGCAATGGCAGCCCCTATCATTTTTTTGTCTGAGTGAAGCTTTTTCAGTTTTCACTTCTAGTAGCATACTCCAGTGTTTCAGTGTCTCTTGTGAGAAACAAACTGCACTGTTGTTTGCAGAGTTTTAAGTGCTGGGCTGGGCTAGGCTAGTGCTCTGCCTGTGTTATTGCCTGATTTGGATTGTTTTCACCTGCTAGCTCTACTAGTGTCACCTGGTTGCTTCCTGCTATTTGTTGTGCTTCCTTTTTCCTTTCTGTTTCCTCAGGGGGAGCGACACGCACACAAGCGCAAACATGCTCACAGCAGCTAACACGTGCGCACACATGCTTAGATGGACTAAAACTTGCTTATTTGGGTTAAAACGTGCGCACACTAGCGCAAATGCACTTACAGGTCTTTAAACAGCCTTATACATGCTTACTCTGGCTTAAACGTGCACACTCATGCTTCCACATGCACACTCTGTCTTACTCAAGTTTACAGGAATGCACACGCACGCATACCCGGTCAGCAAGAAACTTTGGTCTTATCCACAGTATACACCTTCCATTTCTTGGCTTTCCCTGGCCTACCTGTTGACACACCTCTTTCCATGATGTCTAACTGACACCTAACAGATGCCACTGTCCTCCAATCAGCTGCACTACTTTCATACATACCCTCCTTGTGATGTCACCTATCTCCAGCTCTGTTCCCCCCATATGCTACTCCTACACTCCACTGACAGTGCTCATTTGCTATGTAAAAGTGTGATTCACTATCCTAACACTCATTTACATAGGATTGCCTACTAATGCTTGGTTACATGTCTTACACTGGGCTTCTCCCCTTAGCAACCCCTACTCGGTGGCCATGTTGTCTTCAGCCTGCTATTCCCTTACATTGAAATTTGACAATTTTCATAAATTCCATGTTTGTGTCTTTTATTGCCTTATTTTATGATTTTTATAGTGCACCCCATTTGTGCAGCACTGCGCTACTCTTAAACATTGGAAATCACCAAAAAAAAAATTATTTTTATTTTAATTTTGCATCAGGGAAACTTTCCAATGGCCATATATTTGGCCATTGGCATGCTTCCTCAACCACATGCAACCTTTATTTGGAGCTGTCAAGGCTACATTGTGCTATTTGCAGAATGGTACTCAGTTGTCAACTGAGTACATTTCTGCAGCTAACACGTCTCCTACTCAGACAGGTTTCTGCTTCCTGGATCGCAAATTTACCTCATTTGCATGCCTTTTGGCTGCAAGTGAGGTAATTTACATATCACAGCCCTCTCCATGTAGAAGACGTGTTAGGAGCTCTCTTACACGCTCCTACAGGCTGTTCGTGGATCGCTCGTCAGACATGATAGCTGTATGGAGTCTTACTCTACCCGTAGACTCCATGCAAGCCATCGTGAATCTGTCCCATTGTGAATGGATGTGTTAACAGTAACACAGATAAGAGTTGTGTAACTCAGTTAAATTCAATGAAAAACACAGTAATTTAAGTATGGCCCCAAAAGGTTTGACTACATTATGTCTACCAGAGAGGGTTCAGCAAGGAGACCCTTGGAAGAGGATTTATGCAGAAGTAGTTGGGGAACAGCATGGGGGAGTAGTTCTAATAAATATCAACAATCCCTAGGGCAAACAATGGAACAAAAATAAAAAAATACAAAGGGACACACATGGTTACAATCGTAAATGTGGGAAGCTATGTAAATTACTAGCTGCAGATGATAACCAGGTAAAAATGGGGTGGGGAGGCTGTGTTAATGGCTAGAGTACACACCTGGGTAGACTGTGCACTCATCAGGATTAACCCATATTACCCAGCCTGTCACGGTGGGTATGCATGGTCCCATAGTTCTACACCTTTCTGTGTCAAGCCCCAGCACCATAAGCCAACACAGTGGACATCACTGATGGTCATGTTATGGCAGCTTGATCTCACCACTGAACCATATGTTCTATGACTGCTTACAACTTCTCAGAGTACAATACTATTGTGTTCACTTCACACAGCACAATCCCATTTCATAGCATTGCTGTTTCCTGTCACTGTTTGAACCCTACCTGTGCAAGAGATGATAACTGTGCCATGCCCATCTCTTAACCTGTGTGGGTATAGTGATGCCATAACAAAGCCCTGCATAGCCTAAGTGTGATAACACATGCATCATTTTATTCAGTGTTGTCTGTGTCATTACCTATAGATGGGGACTGGACACTGACCTTTTGCTACTTCTGCACTGTATTGTGCCCACCTCTTCCTTGCTTGTTGTACTCCTGCTGCATTCTCCTCCCCTGACACTCTGCTCTTCTGCTACTGTTATGACTAGTATAGAAGACTTTATCAAGATGTTCATCTGCTACTCTAACTGTTTGCACAATGCCAAGTTGTGCAGCAAGACATACACAACAGAAATCTGGACTGTAATGCAGTGACCTTCTTGATTATTCAAGACAATGGAAGCTTGTTTTCAGTAGGTTGAACATAGTATTATATGCTTCTGCATGGGTTCCATTATAGGTAATTTCCTGTAGGACTTAGTCGTTGTAGATGGGGTCATTAACTAGGTCTCTAGAGCATATTTGCATCACATGTAAAACACAATAAACAGTATGTTAAATGTGACCTGCTCCATACATACATGGTACTTATGTGTAGAACTGTCTACATAATGTATGCCTACTCACAGGACCCTTTGTTTGTAAGCCAGATATGTAAAAAATGTATGAATAATGGAAATTATTTAGATAGCACATGGAAACATTAAAAATAAAGCCCTGGGCATTAAACACCAACTGGCTTGTTCAATGAGTGGATGGGACCAGAGGAGCTACAAAGGCGACATATGCACAATCTATGACTCCCAGGACCACAAGAAATTGAGATACATTGTAAAATAGCTGCATGGTTCTAGTTTTGTCTTCTGCAGTAGTTTAGAATTTGTGAGGCTGATGCCCGCAATATCTGTAACATGTCTCCAGCAGGTCAGTAGATGATCCCTGTAGCTAAGATGGTTAAGGCTTCAGTATCCAAATGAATGAGCATATCAAGCATCTCCTTAATTTTGTTTGTGGGTAACACCATTTGACTAGACCCCTTGCAGTCTTTCTGTCTACTGGGAAATGGTCCACAATTTGCTACTCTTTAAGCTAGTAGTATGCCAGATACTGTCTGTACCCACTCTGTTTGTGCAGTATGCCTTGATGTACAACATCATGGGCACTAGCTCCCATGGCAGCTATTAACACATGCTGTTAAGCTATTGCTGCTAATTCTAGTATCACTCCTGTTATATACATAACTAATTTCAGTGTTCAAAATGAGTAAAGACCACAGCACAGTGAGCCTGTTTTATACATTTCTGACCTTGTCCATCATTTTGAATGTCATCAGTTATAGACTCAGTGTGTCACATCTGCACAATGTTCCTCATTTCCATGTCATTATGCGGTCATGAGTTAGCCTACACTGTTATACTGCACTATTTTGTCATCTGCACAACCACACTATATGTGTTGTAGAATTTCCCACACCCTGCACATTGTTGCTATATACATTAATTTATTCTACACAATGTGTTAGTCATCTACGAATCCCAAGTGATGTACTTACAGTGTTCTGAATGCTTGGCCAGTGTTTTTAACGCTTATTTATGCAATATGAAAAGTCTGAGAATTTGAGCAAATACCCCAAAGCCTGAAAATATTTACAAATGATATATAGCCTGTACTCACAACTAATCTGGGCAGAAAAACAAATGCTGAAAGTGCTCCTAGTGTTTCATTAGGCAGATGGTCCAAATGTGCACAGACTTTAGAGAAATAATTGGAATCCTCATTGTATCTGGAAAATGCCTTCAGATTCTTTAAGTTTTTATAAAAAGCCTCCAAATGTTATTAACACATGCAGAAATGTTCCCAGTGCTCAAGCATTTAGCTATAAAGCTGCAATTATTGCCAGACATTTTAAACAAATGTAGCTGTTAAGAACTACAGGTACATTTTCAGAATTAATTTTGTTTTATTAATCTTTTATTTTTGTGTATAAAGAGGTAGGCTAGCAACTGCATGAATTCATTTTTCAATATGCTGCTGGATAGATTTTATCATACAGAAAAGAAGATGGATGTATGCAGTTCTCTATACACTCTTTGAGCTCATCCGCAACAGCTCTGTCACACTGCCGTCTATCTGCATGCATCACTCCCTTAACATCGCCACCTGTAACCTGATAAAGATTTCTTTGAAGACAAAGGATTCATCAATAAGCTATATAACCAGAGAAGCACTCAGAGCAATGGTTGAAGGACCACACCAACAAATATGTATTACACACTGGATTACATGAAGCTTGGAAGATGGTGTTTTTAAAGACACTCATACCCACCTGAGCACACACACACGCGGACACACACACACACACACACACACACACACACACACACACACACACACACACACACACACACACACGTTTTGATCTAGGTGTGCTCCTTTTATGCTGTATAAAGAATAATACCATATTCTAGAAGAAAAAAAACAAGGATAGATTGAAGCAAAAGGCCTCATATCATACATGAAAATTAACATAAAAATTGTTGTCATTTGAGGGAATAAGGTGTTCAGCCTTACCTGAGTACATGAACCACAGTTCTAATTTCTTTTTTGTATTATACCTATGTTATTGTATATACAAACATGCAGGTAACGGCATGAATAGTTTAACATGTAACAAACAATAAACAATAAATCACATTAGAACATGGGCAAAATGTACAACAATCCCCTACTGGAGAAAAAATTCTCCAAAAGTGTTTTAATATAATGGTATCGTCCAGTCAAAAACAAATCTGCCTAGCAATGCCTCCAGGTGTTTCTGCAGTTACATCCTACTGACACCTCTAGGCAGGAAATATTGCTTATTTATATTTGCATTAATAATTCTAAAAACATGCTACATATATGGCATTAGAATATTTCATCTTAAAGCTTACATGATAGCAAACACAACACTGCTGATATTTGATGTTTGTCTAGCACAGCTAAAGAGATATTGAATATTATATGTATACTATTATTATTTTTACAAGGATTTTTATATTTCTCTAAACATCTCAACATTCAAGTAAAACAGAACTACTTAGACTCATATGATAAAATGTATAAAATGATGCTGGCAGTAAGTATGTTATCTGAAAATTTAATAATTACTGTTTAATGTGGCTTATAAACTCCATGAATGCAGCCACTGTAAACTTTACTTTGGGCTTAATAGTTTGCCATGCAGTTCTGTCTCTTTCTGTACTGACATGTAAGACCACTAAACCTAGACTACTTTACAATGTTTTCCCTTGTACCATATAAATCTATTTACTTCATCAAGATTTTATAGATACCAAAACTGTATAGATGTTGATGTAAATACTTTACTGCACACACCTGACTTATAATAATGTTTGTTTTTTTTTTCCTGAGAAATGTAACTGTTGTTTTTCTGAGAACCATCTAAATTTCACTTGTTAATATAAATTTACTGTGATAAAATATACACCACAATAAAGCTTTTCTGCAAGGGGGGGGGTGCCCATCTGCCCATTCTATACCCCCACACCCCATTTAATTATATATTCTAACTCCATAGTTGCACACCAGTGAAGAACAGAAAAAAAACACTATCGACAGTGAATCAGTACTAGTGCACAAAGACTCCTTCAAATCAGGGGGTAGAACATGGCAGTGGGTAATGCCAACCACTCAATTTTTTTTTTAAGTTATGTCCTCCAGCAACTCCATTGTGCACACATTACACCAGAAATACCATTTATAAACGTTTACACTTTTGGATGAAATGTTTACTCAGTCAGGTGCACCTACTGTCAAATGCACCCTCAGTATTTTTTTTATAATTTTTTGACAATTTCTACTTCAATCAAAGCTACTTTGACTAAATGATATACAACCATATAGATATATACATATATGGATCTACTTTGGAAGGTCAAACTTTCAAAACTTCGAATTTCATATGGTCGAGGGTTGAGATCATAACATCAAAGTTTTGAAGGTTCAAATTTTCAATTAAAAAAACATTTTTTTACGTCTATGCAGGGGGCAAGCCCCCCCAGAACCCCCCCACACCCCCTGTTAAATAAATATACCAACTCTGAGATCACACTATAGTGAAGAGAATGGTACATTTCCCATTCCACACTGCAGTTTCAAACTACAATCTTATAGTCTTGAGCATATAAAGTTAAAAGTTTTGAAACTTTGAGCTTCCAGAGTAGACCCATGTATATATAGAGAGACACATCTATATCTATATATATATATATATATATATATATATATATATATATATATATATATATATATATATATATATATATATATATATATATATATATATATATATATATATATAGACCCTTATATATATATATATATATATATATATATATATATATATATATATATATATATATTGTTTGTTTGTTTCTTTTGGCTTTTCCCAGTTAGGGGTCGCCACAGCAGAACTCCACTCCGCTAATGATTGGCAGTTGATTTTTACATACCAGCTTGCCAGGCCTGATGCACAACCTTCAACGAAGATACACCCATTCACGCATGTCTCCACGCAGAAGATGCTCTAGCTGAGAATCGAATCGGACAGCGTCTTTACTGTGAGGCAACAACACTACCGCAGCACCACCACCGTGGATGTATATGTATATATATATATATATATATATATATATATATATATATATATATATATATATATATATATATATGTATGGGTCTAGGACACATGCTCAACTAGCATATGTCCGAATATATATATATATATATATATATGGGTTTAGGACACATGCTCAACTAGCATATGTCCGAATCACAAAACATCAAACAGAAATACACGAAAGCGCTTAACATCGAAAAGCGCTTCCGTGTATGTGTAGTTCAAAAAAAAATCTACGTTTCTGCAGGGGGGGGCTTTGCCCCCTACATGCCCCACACACCCCCTACTTTATTATTATCACTCCAAGATCACACTACAGTGGGGAAAAGGGAATTTTCCCTTACCCACACTGTAGTCCGATCTATGAAACAGGCACACGTACATGGAAGCGCTCGTCGATGTTAAGAACTTTAGTGTATGTGTGTTCGATGTTTTGTGATTCGGACATATGCTAGTCGAGCATGTGTCCGGATCACAAATATATATATATATATATATATATATATATATATATATATATATATATATATTTGTATCTATTATATATGACCTAACTGCCCTAATGTTGAACGTAAAACATCAACAAAATAAGTTCAATCACGTACAATAGCAAAAAAAAAAAAAAAAAAAAAAAAAAAAAAAGCAACAACATCAAAACAGGAAAACTATATCCTCTTCCAATATTAAAACTTAAACCCCCTGTAACACTAGTGTCAAATTTATTTGAATTGTGGCTATGTTACGGGAAGGTTTTAATGATATTAAGGTGAGGGCTGGGGTTGGGGGAAGGAGCAACATTTAAATTTGGGTTAGCAGCCATTGCTAAAGCAGGCAGGGGTGCTCTGCCAGTTGAATTTGCATATTTATATGCCTGTATCACACATTCTACTTGCTCGGTTTATTAATAGCATTGTGAACTTGAACCAATATGCTCAAACGGGAGTTTCACAGAATCCTGAAAGCCCAAAATCCTGAGACCAAAATCTTGAAAGTTTAAAATACTGAAAACACACAGGATATCAGCACTTACTTTATTCAACCACAAGTACATACAGAAACATATTACCTTTCAACTATATGCAGGGGGGGCTGTGCCCTCCTACACCCCTCATGTGGGGGCTGCACCCCCACATCCCCTGCTACTTAAATATATCAACTCCAAGATTGCACTTCACTACACTAAGTGCAGTCTTTGTGTTGATATATTTAAGTAGCAGGGGTTGTGGGGGGCGCAGCATCCCACATGGGGAGTGCAGGGGGCTTGCCCCCCTGCTTATACGTGGAGAAGAGTAATATGGTTAGTCTTTTATTTGTTTCTGCATGTACTTGTGCTGGAATATAGTGAGTGCTGGTAGCCTGTGTGTTTTCAGGATTTTGAGTTTTCAGTATTTTGAGTTTTCAGTATTTCGAACTTTCGAGATTTTGGTCTCAAGATTTTGGGCTTTCCGGATTCTGTAGTGCTCCCGCTCAAACACACAGGCTTTCAGAAAGTATCAGAAAGTGTCATAACACCAGTGAATTTTTAAGGTAGATCAGTTTAATGTAAATTCACAACAAACCTTGTTTTTTTTTTTTTTTTTGTATTTTTTTTTTTTATTTATTTGCACTGAGACTAGCAGGGTGCTGCTGAAAGGAATGGGAAAGGGTTTCCTACATATCAATTGAGATTTGTATATGTTGTATATGAACATTGTTATCCTCCCTGCCCTTTCACCCACTCAAGTCATTCTGTCATATCTTGTGATGCTGGCTTCCGGTTTAGTTATGTAAGGCCTTACTTAAAAATATAATAATAATAATAATGATGATGATAATAATATTAATAATAATAATACTGATGGTGATAATAATGATACTATTATTAATAATAATAATAATAATAATAATAATAATAATAATAATAATAATAATAATAATAATAAGGGAATAATTATTACTAGGGAAAATCTATGTCCTTTGAGGAACAAGAGTTATTATTCCTGGAAAACAAGTAAAGCAATACTAGAAGAATTGCATTCTGATGTAAAAGTACATGTGTTGGCCAAAGTTAGATAACGAGACTGAACACATAGGTTCATAGGTTCATAGGTTCATACTAGGCTATCTGCCCTAGGGCATTTATAAGCCTAGTAGTAAGGAAACAAAGTCCAAACCACCACACTGGTAATAAAATCGATTCTTTTTACTTCCAACCACAACAGATTTATAAGCCTAGCCAGAATGTGTTTGGCTTTCGCCACCCATTTTAAATTTATTTTGCTATGCCCTTTTTCGAGGTTCGTATACTGTGCCTCTGTCTAACAGTGACACAGAAGTGATACCCGGGGTAAACCTACGATCTCCCATCCACTCATCAAGATTCCTCCTGAAGAGAATCAATGAGGGACTCTGCCTAACCTGGACTGGGATTTTATTCCAGAGTGAAGGGAGCCTCTCGGTTATGAATCTGTCCCTCCAGCATGTCCTATTTATTTCAGTGCTGAGGTTCAACTCTCTCGAGCGCATAGCTCGATGGGATTTGGATTTTCTGAGGTGCAGCATGTCCATTAATTCAAGGTTGGATATGGCTTTATATGTCAGGCACAGTTTGCCTCTAAACAGGTGGTATGCCACTGAGTAGAGCTGGAGTTTCTTTAACCGGGCAGCATATGGCATCTGTTTGAGCCCTTTGATCCTCCTGGTGAGTTACTTTTGGGGTCTTTCCAGTTGATGCAGGTGTCTGGTAAGGTACATCCCAAAAGGGGCATTGTACTCAATTATGGACCTGATGAGGGATGAGTAAAGAGGCACGATGACCTCCCCTGATCTAGATGTGAATCCCTTCATGATTAGGTTGGCTATATAAAATGTTTTTCTAACCACTTTGGCCACGTGGTTGTCAAATGAGAGATTGCTATCAACTTGGGTCCCCAGGTCCCTAATTACTCCTTCTGTACTTAATGGATTACCACCTATGTGGTAATTGTGGGCACTTTGTTTTTGCCAAAGCGGATGACTATACACTTTTTGGCATTTAGCTTGAGGCCATGGCTCTGGCACCAGTTGTCTGTTTCTATGAGGCCCTTTTGGAGGATGCTTTTGTCAGCTGGAGAGTCGATTATGGCACCCAGTTTGCAGTCATCTGAGAACTTGGTCAGCCACAGTCCTTCCGTGTTGGCCTGTACCTCCGAGAAATATATACCAAACAAGAGAGGTCCCAGGACTGAGCCTTGTGGGACACCACTTGTAACTGGTTTGGAGTCTGACATGGCTCCAGCAATTCTAACCATGTGGGTTCTGTCCTTGAGCCAGTTTGAAATCCATTTAGTGACATAGGGGTTTATATTTAAGCTGGTGAGCTTATCTATAATGCCCGAGTGGGGTATTGTATCGAAGGCTTTTGCGAGGTCCAGGTAGGCTGTGTGGACCACCTTCCCCTCGTCAATGGCCTTGGTGACTGTTTCAAAGAAATCAACCAGGTTTAAGAGGCAGGATCTGCCCTTAACAAAGCTGAACTGGGTAGGATCCAGTGTCTGTAGGTCCCCAATATCTTTATTTATGAGGTCCATGATGATCCTTTTCATAGCTTTGCAGACCAAGCTAGTCAGGCTTATGGGGCGATAGTTTCCAGGATCTGTTGAGGCACCACCTTTATGGAGAGGGACCACTGTTGCTGTATGCCACTCTTTGGGCACATATCCTGTAGTAAGGCTGAGATTGAACAGTAGTTTTATGTTTGGGTTTAGCTGTTCTTTGAGTTCATGTAGGACGCAGCCCGGGACACTGTCTGGTCCCATTGATGCTGTGTTTTTTGCTTTGGAGAGGGCGGCCCTTACCTGAGCATCTGACATGTCAGGGGGGCAGCAATCTGCTGGGATAGATATTTGCCCTTTTGGTGGGGAGTGGGGGGAGAAGTTTGCGCTGAACCTGTCAGCTAGCATGTTGGCAATGTCTGTGGGTTTGGTGTATTTTTTGTCATTTTGGACTAATTCTGAGCATATCTGGGAATTACCACCCAGGTTCCTAACATAACTAAAGAAAGCCTTGTGATTATCCTTAGTGTCCTGTGCAATTTGTCTCTCAAAGCTGGCCTTAGACAATTTTATGAGTGCCCGTAGTTTTTTGCTAATACTGATCAGTGATGCCTTCCCTTTTTGGGATTTTGCTCTATCATTTAGTAGCTTCCTCCTTCTATTGTATAGTTTGTTTATGGCTGGGGTCCACCAGACAGGATGTCTGACTTTGGAGGATTGGGTCTTGGATTTATTTGGGATCGCATGATCCATGCATTCCTGAAGGTGTTCATAGAATGCGTTTATAAAGGATTCTGTGGTCTGGGCCGTATTTTCCACAGGCCCGGGGGCTTTGAAGGATTCCACCTCAGTTTTGAGGAGTGTGAAATTTGCTTTACAGAAGTTTTTCACTGTGGTTTTCTGGGCAGGGGGTGGGGTCGGGATGTGAATATCCAGTGAGATTAGTTCATGGTCTGATCTTACCAGTGAGGGATACACTTCTGATCTGAGCATAGAGTCCCCATGTTGGTGATGATCAGGTCCAGTATGTTTTCCCCTCTTGTGGGAGTGGTAACAAGTTGTTCCATAGCATTTGAGTTTATAAATTCTAGGAACCTTTGGGCTAGGGTGTTGGAGCTAGAGTAATGCTCCCAGTCTATGTTTGGGTAGTTGAAGTCACCCAATATAATGGTGTTTGGAGAGACCTTTATATTTTCCAGTGTTCTCAGGAAGGCTGAGTGGGGTTCCTGGGTTTGGGAGGGTGGTCTGTAGCAGGCTATAAACTGGAAAGCAGTTTTACCCACTGTTAGTTGCACATGGATAGTCTGTGATGCTTCGTGCTTTGCCACCAACCTGGAGGTGTGGGTATCTTTGATGAATACCGATACTCCCCCTCTTTTTGTGGTTTGGTCCAAGTTTTGGGGCCGAAAAGCATGGTATGAGGTATAACCTGGTAGTGCTGGGGTGCTCTCGGAAGCCCTGAACCAGGTTTCTGTTACTGCACAGATATCGATGTTCTCCATGCTAAGGAGAGTTTCGAGTGTGTGCATCTTGAGGTTTAGACTTCTGGCGTTGAGTAGCATTACTCTTAGTTTCTCTGAGAAGCTGCGTATTCTGTGGAATTAGCGTTCCAGGGAAATAACAAGCAAACAAACAACAAGCATATAAACAAAACTAGATTCAGCAGGCCTGGATCTAGTCTATGCTACAGCAAACAAGGTGTACCAATTTCAGTAAGATACAGTTCAAATATTCAGGCACTATAAACCTGTAACCAGAAATTCCCAGCTCAGAAGGGCAGAGTCCAGCCTCTTCTCCCACAAGAGTGCAGACCACGAACCTTCTTAATGTAAAATAACTGGCCTGAAGCCCAAGTGCTTAAACCAGAACTAATGCACTTTAAGAATAACAGACACTGGGCTCTCAATCAGCAGTTCCCACCTTAGAAGGATGAAAGCTACCTGTCCTGCCACCACAGTGCATGCCACAAACCTTCCTAATGTAAAACAACTGGTCTGAAGCCCAAGTGCTTAATCCAAAAGACTTGGAATGATAGCTACACTATTATCAAGTTACTACCAAGCAGTAATAAATACAATTGAATACTCTAGAGAATGCCTGGATTAGTGTTCAAGTTACACAAACAAAGCTAGGTCCAGCAGGCCCGAATCCAGTCTATGCCACAGCAAACAAGGCCCACCAACTTCAGTAAGAAGCAGTTCAGATATGCATGCACTATAAGCCTTTAACCAGAAATTCCCAGCTCAGAAGGGCAGAGTCCAGCCTCTCCTCCCACAAGAGTGCAGACCACGAACCCTCTTAATGTAAAATAACTGGCCTGAACGCCCAAGTGCTTAAACCAGAATTAATACACTTTTAGAATAACAGACACTAAGCCCTCAATCAGCAGTTCTCAACCTAGAAGGATGTAAGCTACCTGTTCTGCCACAACAGTGCAGACCACAAACCCTCTCAGTGCAAAACAACTGGTCCGAAGCCCAAGTGTTTAAACCAAAAGGCTTAGAATGAGTTACACCAAGCAGTAATAAATACAATTGAGTACTTTTAAGATGATGCAAAAGTAAAATAAAGTAGGTAGAAACACAAGTACAGTAAAAGCAGATTATTTTTTTTTCTGAACAAGTGCTGAGATCAAAGAAACAGATTTGAGTGCTGAAACTAGAAAACTGGCTAGTTATAAGAAAAAAAAACTAAGCTAGAAGGCTTCCCTCCAACACAGAAGGGCTTGGGGGCTCAGAAGCCTACAAATAGTCTATACCACTTAACAGGAAAGGCAGGAAACAAGCTTACATTTTTTTTTCTGTTTCCCAGATGCTCTCTTTGTACACAGTAGGAGTGCCTGAAATCAGAATATGATCTCACTGCAATCAGTTGATTGAGCAAATGAGATGGGCCCAGAAGGAGTATCCAAACACAAATTTACAAGAGGGGCATGTACCGTGGATTAACATGCCTAGAAAGCCATGCATGCATGCATGCATGCTGAGGAATTTCTCATGATAGTGTACTCATGATTATGGTAGGTGCATATTCAAAATAACTGGAAATATTTCATAGCAAATAGATTATATTAACAAGATACAGTAAGACTGAGTAGCTTGTTTGCTACTATAGGCCACCAAAACATACAGTTATGGATAACAGTATGTATTCTTTAGAAAAGAGAAGGAACACATTATATATAAATACATGGAATTTGCGGAAACCATATGTAGAGAATAATATTCGGAGAAAGAGGAAAGTTTAAGGGAAGGCAAGAACTGTACTAGTTACATAATGTTGTAATGAATGAAAATGTTTAAAAAACATATATAAATACTGCAAGAACATAATGGAAATTTTACTATAGTTTATTTTCTTTTCTATCAAGGTATGTGTACCTATGTCTTTGATTATAATGTAATAATTCAGTAAAGATGTTTAAAACATAGTCATGAAATTGCAGTAACTATACCATTTACTTAATGTTGTAATTAATGGAAATGTTTACAAAAATTATATATGCATACTGCATGAACGTAGTGGAAATTTTACTATAATTTATTTTCTTTTCTCTTAATGTATGTATATGTCTTTCATTATAATGTAATAATCCAATATAATGTTTAAAAATAGTCATGAAAGCACATCAAACAAATTGTATTATTTTATTAAAAATGGAAAATCCATTGCACTAGTGCCCTAGGGAATCCTGAAACAAATGGTATACCAGTAAGTTATATTCAGGCATTCATTTAAGGCTAGCATGGAAAGGCTGTCAGTTACAGTGTTGAAGATGGTGTGTCATCCTGTATATAAAGTTCAAGTTTAAAATTTTATATATCTGACAATTAGTGTATTTTCCTGAATAAGTTAATTCTGGAGCCAAAATGTGGGTGGCCCAAAGGACAGCTACATACCCTGACTGTGGCAGCTTAACATTAAGATGAGTTATATAAGTTTTCATAAGAAAGAATTACTAATGTCTTCCACCTATTGCATAAGACTTTTCTGAAGGTCAGCTAATATGGTAAGTTCTCACATACCTTTACCTGTCCTGTTCCACTTTCAGTGGAATTTTCTGATTTTGCACCTTTTAGTAGTGACTTATCCAGTGTCCTCCCATGTGCAATCACTGCTCTGATCTAAACTTTCTCATTAGTTCAGTCTCACAGTGGCCTTGGACTAATGTGAAACAGGCTGCATCATCATATCAGACATCTAATCTCTATTGCCAATACATGTTTTCATTCCACTGCGTATGCCTCGAGAAGGGCATCCATAGAACATAATTTAACTCAGCAGGCAGCTAAAGAGGGTCAGCATGCTTTGTGAAGCTACATGCTTTCTAAGAAGAGAACCTTGGAGTGAGACCACCAGTTAGATAAATGGGCCCTTCTAAAACCAGATTTTTTAAATGGTGACTAAATCACTTACTGTTGGTGTTTGTACCATTTACATGCTTATTTACCTTGCCATAAGGAAACAAACAGCTTTCTACTGTGCTTAATATGCTTTTTTAGGCTTTGTACAGTTGATTTGTATATGAAAGTGGATTTTATTTATTTATCCTTTGTTCACCAGATTAGTCTCATTAGGCTAGTGGCCTGTTTCTAGGGCGACCCTAGGTAGTATTTATATTGGGGAACTTCCCTTACTTGTCATTGCTGCAAGTGGGACACATATTGTAGGAACACTTCCTGTTTCCATTCCAGTCACAGAGGTAGCCCAGAGAAACAGGGAGGCAGATGGAGAGAGAAGGAGATAATAGAGTGGTGAGCGAAATGGAAGAGAAAGCAAATATCGAGAATGAGAATGTGTGCAGGATTCTGAAGAGATGTTTCAAATAAATCTGTTTGTTGGAGATGAGTCAGCAAATGATTGATGTATAATTACAACCTCCACTCAGGATGGTTGTGGGATGATTTACTGAAAGAAGTGGTGATACAGACTGAGCCAGAAAATGAAGGATGCAAAGACAATCTTGTAGAATAGTGGTGAGATGGAAACAAAAACATATGCAGAGAAAGTAAAAAAGAGGCAAAAGGTGAGTAGCAGAAAATAAGGCAGAAGAAAATGGAAAACAGAAGTATGTAATAAGGCTTCAAAGTGAAGAAGACAAAGAAATGGGCAGGTATGAACCATGGGACAATTTAATAGCTCCTTTGGGTGTAAAAGTGTATGAGGTAAGAGCATTCATTCATATTAACAGAGACATTTTGTGACATTATATTTGAGACCGTTTTTCCCAAAGAAAGATGTTTTGGAGAATATGAAAAGAAAAGACTATAACCCATTGAATCTTTATGTGATAAAAGCATTTAACAGGAAAACAAAGAAATACAATTCATTTACAATTTCAAACAGAAGTGGAAAGAGAGATTTTGAAAGGACATTTGAAAACTTTACGAAAAGAAGTACTGGACATTGCAAAGGTTTATTGTAAAAGGGGTTTATGGGCTGGTGGATGGGATTGTAATACTGTGTTAAAATTAGAAAGAGGAAAAATATATGCATATACCAAGCAGGATAAATGGGGAAGGGAACAGAAAACATGTTTTATTGACATTTGGTAAGTAACTGTGGCAAAAGAAGACGCTATATTTTTGGGGAAATGGGACATGATGCAAAAAAATGTGAATTGAAATGTTATGAATGTAACAACGTTGAACATATATGAATGGATTGCAAAAATGAAAAGAGCAAGGAAACAAGAAAAAGAAGGAGAAGACAATGAGCAAAGAGAAGAAAGTTTAGAATTAGTCAAATCAGAAGAAAAATAGATAAAAAATAAAAAGTGTACATGGAAGAATAATCTAAAATATGTGATGAAGGCATAAATTGGGAGATAGTAAGAGAAAAAAGAATTCTATTGGTAAAAGGGTAGAAGACAGAAAAAGAAAATTTAAAGGGATAAGTACAAAAAAAAAAAAGAAAGGACATAGATGATAAAGAATACATACAGCTAATGAATAGGGGTTGGTATAATGGTTAATCTGTTTCACTCACAGATACAAGGTACAGTGTTTGATCCCCAACTTTAGCAGGAAAATTGGCTATGATTAGAATGGTGTATTAAGAAAGCTAGCCTAGTAATTGGCTATGCACGCATGAAACCATGATGCAAAAGGAAACTTAACTATTATTTTAGAGTGCTTTCTGTAAATATGAATAGTATTAAGAATATAATAAGAAGAATAGGGATTTTGGAGTGGTGTAATACATGTGATATAGATATAATTGTATTAGAAGACACATGATTTTTAAGAAATAAAGAAAGATTTCAAACAGAGAAACTATGGGGAAGAAAGATAAGCTGGAAAATGGGAGGTATTCTGGAATAGCCATATTCTATACAAATACAGTAAAGATATTAGATGTAACTTTAGTAAAAATGGGAAAATTTAACCACTGTAGATCTAAAATGGAAAGAAAAGTACATAGCGTTATAACATTATATGCTTATACTAAATGTAAAGAATGGGAAAGCTTATTTCATTAGATTTTAGACTGTCACTGGGATTCATGAAGCTCGGTGTAAGGCCGGCATTAGGCTTGCGCCAACCATGCGGCGTACAGATGGCGCAGTAGCGCCATATGCATATTAATGAAGGCACGCTGCCGCCACAGCCACGTGCATAGGAAATGAGCACGAGTGCATGGGGCGTGTCGAAGTGCCGCACAGTGGCATGGAAATGTCGGCTGTTGACATGCAACCTAAAATGCCTGAATATTACAATCTGCCTGCAATAGTAATCACACCTGTCAGTGTCCATGGATACTGAACCGTATGCAATGCATGCAAGACAGTTCTTGCGAACACAAAATTAAGAAGCAAACACAAATGCACGTTAGCGAATATCGAGTCTCCATCCCTCAAACAAATGACATTTAAAACCTTGTGCCCATATTCTAACGCAGTGTAGATAGTTATACCAAGTGGAAGTGAAACGCATCATGTTAGCACGCCACCAATAGCTACGTCTAGCCCAATGATCAGGGTTACCACCTGTCCCACATTGTGTGGGATAGTACACAGCTGGGCAGTTGTGTCCATACCCAAACCATTATAAATGTAAAATATCCTGCGACCGTATGACATAATTATATCCCACATCGCATGTAATAGTCACATACAATAGTTATTTCCGTATGTAACATACCACATGTTACAAGAAATAGAATAAGCAAATAAACGAAACAGAAGGAGCATATAAACTGCTACAACAATAAGCTGACATGTAGGCATAAAACAAAAGTATTATCTGTAGTACTGACTGTGGGTATGTGTTGTCCTGTAGAATCTGATTTGTGTCCGGAATATATCCCATCCTGGCCATATAAAAAGGTGGCAACCCTACCAATGGTCAGAGCATTCAGTCAAAATCCACCCATATGTGGTCCAAGCCATTCTTGTCAGGATGTGTCAAAGTTGAATGGGTATTACCTGGGTGTACCTACCATGTCATGAAAGATAAGTATTTGCATGTACCTATGTCCATGATGTACAGCATGTGGAAGGTGAAAAATGGGTAGTCCTCACAACCATACAGGTACCTGACGTATGTAGTGTATGCAATGTGTTCCCTTGACCGTGCCATGGGCCATCAACCAAAGAAGGGATTGATGGAGTGTCAGGAATATGTGTGGGGGGGGTTGGTAATGATATAATCCACAA